>NC_056737.1:651878635-651898635 GCF_019279795.1 Protopterus annectens
ATTTGTGAGGTATGGCTGTGTCCGGATCCCTTGATCTAGGGGGTTGGGAGGTATGGTAGGTATTTAGCAGCTACCTTTACATACAAGTGTATGCTACAGGCTGTAGCTTCTACTGCAGCCTACAGCACATAGGGGTTTATTAACTCTTTGTTAGACAGCAAGCTGTACTTGTAAC
Organism: Protopterus annectens; assembly: GCF_019279795.1. NCBI lineage: Eukaryota > Metazoa > Chordata > Ceratodontiformes > Protopteridae > Protopterus > Protopterus annectens. Next base: position 651,878,811 of record NC_056737.1, read on the forward strand.
TTTGGCATCTGTGTCTGGGCTGTCATTATGGCAAAGCCACGGTAAGGCTATTCTATACAGTCCTATCGGTGCATGTGCATATACATCTGTTATGCAACAGTGCAAATAACAGAGTGGTAGGCAACATATAGTTAGGTTATATAGATATGTGCATTGTGTCTCTGCCTGCTGGCCATGTGTAGCGTGGTGGGTTAATGCACTGTGCTAGAGTTGAGTGGGGTGTGGGTTTGAGATGTGGCATAGTTTATTTTCTACATGTGTGTAACACTTTCATAGATACATATAGACATAAGAGCTTTGTAAAGGTCATTTAAGCTGAGCTGAGAGAAGTGACACCACGCAAATACGTGCAAGCCCGCACTAAAAAAAAAATAAAGAAAATAAAAAGTGAGTGATATGACAGTGGTGAAATGGGGGCAAGCAGGGGAAAAACATAGTGAACAGCAGGTAGGGATGTGTAGGAAAGAACCATAGCTATCCATTTCTTGTACAGCAACAGCTGTGTATTTTGGCAGATTTTGTAGATAAATTTGGACTCTCAAACTCCAGAGAGAGGGATGAGTACAACACAAATGTTTTGTTAAGCCATTTTGACCACATTAGTTGTGTCCAGTGGATACGTGTACAAAATGGAGAGCTATATGTGGGGCGATATGTTTTGTGGGGCAGGTGCCCATTTTTTTTTTTATGGAGAGAGTGGAATGTTGGGGAAGGGACATAAGTATGTGTAGGGAGGTAATTTGGGTAAGAGGATGCAATAGCAGACAGGGGTGGTATGTGACACATGAGTGGGGTAAACACCTTGCATGGGGTGGGTGTTATGGAATCAGGAATGCATGTGTCTTCAGACAGCAACAGCATGAATGAAGTCCCCATCCATGGGCAATCGACATTCCTCCTTCACTGCACCGAAGGTGGCTGTGCTGGAGTCTGGGCACCAGAGCCAGTCTGCACACCATGGCTGGTAGTTGCTGCTGGGTGACTACCTCACCTCTGCCACCATTCCCAGATCAATGGAAATAACCCAAGTACATAACAGTGCATATTATGTGAAACACAAAAATAAAAAACAGAACAGTCAGTATAATAACAGCATGTCATTAACAGTTTTGACATAAGGCCAGCAAAATAGGTAATTCAACAAGATATGTTAATATGCAACCATTATAATACATAATAATAACAAACACATGCCCCAAAATACAGTTTAATATAACAACATATGTTAATAGTGAGCCATAACCAATGAATAATGATAATAAATAAAGATAAGGGGTGGGGAGACAGAAAAACAGGACATTAGTACTATTATTGGCTATATACTTGACAACAGTCCTACTACCCACTCTACATGTCTGTCCTTTCTTTATGTGTACAAATCCCTTATAGCTGATATAACATGTACATACCTCTCAAGCTATCTGCATGGGACAGTATGGGCCAAGCAGTAACAACTGTAGGCACACAATTACACAGAACACGTACACATCAGTTAGACCTATATAACTACTAAGGTGCACTGTGGGGTGATGTATTGATACTCTGCTATTTAGGTAATTATGTCAATGGTAGACCTGTGAAAGAGGGATTACACACTACTAATTAGATTATGTGACAGTGTGACACTTGAAAAACATGTATGTGTACAGTACAGAAACTAAACAACTAGTATGCTTTGCTTGGCAGGGATGGGTATATAACCCAATAGGAATGACTTTAGAAGAAATATGCATGGCATGTATGAATTGGCTGCAGCAACATTTTTGCAGACACCCCAGGCATAAACCCTTACCAAGAATAGACATGTCACATATTTCACTTTATTTTATTATTATAATATTTACTTCCTTTATTTTATGCTGTATTTTCACATTCTTGCTAATAATTCAAACAGTCTGTGACATCTAAACACACAATTATTTATTGATAATGTGGGCTACCTCACCCATTTACCTGTAGTTCTCGTCGGAAGAGAAGTTGTGAGCATTATATTGTGAAACTTTGCACTAGATTCAAACCCTGGTCTGTGTGTGTCAACATGTATTGCGCACAGTGCATTTAACAAACTGAGCTAGGGAGTCATTTCTGATTACTGCTTGACTGCTATTTGCTTACAGCTTACCTGGAAACAAAATATGACCTGGCAGTACTACTACAGTTTTATACTAGCCTGCAGTGACAGTAGAACACACATGCATTAAGTACAAGCATGACAGAGATAGTAGGTAACCTATACATTACCATAAAGACTGGAGGTGTACACAATATATTGTTAGTGGGTTTAAATATCTGTGGAGTAAACAAACAATATCAGATCATGGAGTGGGCTACCTCACCCATTTACCTTGCTTACCTGCTGTTTGTGTGTGACAGAGCATTATGTGAACAATAGTGGCCTAGAAGCACCCTTGACTGGTACTATATGTGTTAAGCAATTTATTTGGCAGCCATTATATTTGCAGTCTACAGCTATTACACTGTTATACTTGACTATAGCATCTTAACTTACAGCCTGAATATATATAGCTCAACTGCAATGGTTAAAACAAGACATTCCTGATGTACACAATTTACCGTGGTATTATTCGTATTGGTTGATGTGTTATTGCAGAACAGTTGTCATAATTAATTTATTGCAAAACAGCTCTTAGTCCACACTTATTGCACAACAGACTTTATTGGCTAAACCTTCATGCAGGTGCTGGTATTATTTCATGTTTTTATTACACAACAGTTGTCATAATTCATTTCTTGCAAAACAGATCTATTTCTACACATATTGTATAACATACGTTATTGGAAATACCTTCATGCAGTTCCTGGAATAGTTTTGAGTTTTTTATCTCACAACAGTTGTGATTATGCAGGCATTGCAATACAGCTGTAATTCCACACTTATTGCACTAGAAACTTTATTGTAAATACTTTCTTACTGTTAATGCTTTACTTTTCCAGTGTTATTGCACTACAGTTAGCAGTATTCATTTATTGCAGTATAGCTCTAAGTCCACATTTTGCAATACAATCTTTACTGTATATATCTAATTGCAGTCAATGCTTTACTCTTTCTTGCTTATTTGACTATAGTTAGCATAATACATCTGTACTCACCACACTCATGGTGCAACCTGGCCAAGCAGCCGGCATACGGCTCAAGATTATGAGGCCACTCATTTGCAGGTGTTGGAAGAGAAGAACACCATTATGCATACCAGTTTAGCAGATTTTCAGATTAGATATTAGTGGTACTGAGGTAAAAGTACTTGCATACATGTGGGACATCCCCTGCCCAAAATTCTTGGACCCAGGTGTCCAAGAGATCCCCCTTACGTCTTTTCAGGTCATCATAGTGGTGACAACACTGCTCACCTGTGCAGGGGGTACCAGTTGCACTGGTGTGGTCCCTTGTCAGCTGTCCTAGGTCTCCGCCTTGCACTCTGAACCCTGGTAATCTCCCTGTAGAAGCCGGCCTTCATGGTTTTGTACAAGGAGTCTGACCATGACCCTGGACTCCAGGATGCCCCAGTGCTGCGCCCAAAAGCACAAACCCACACCAACACTTGCCATAATATCCTTTAGAGACAGAACTCCAACAGATTATGCTGTATTCCTGCCTATTGGGCTTAATATAGCCTGTTTCCCACCCTTACATGCCATTGAACAATATTTAACAATGCAGTGCATCGTTTAGCAGCTCTCAAACTAGTTCAGCTCAGCTGAGCAGTACGAAAACCCAAAGACCCGTATGCTTAGCAGTGCTTAGCGATGTGCAAGCCAGTTAATCAGACCCGAGCAGTGCATAAACATTTTCAGCCGTTTTTGTGTTTATGCAGGGCTTAGCAGGTTTTAGCAGAGCTCAGTGGAATGCAGCAGGCCAGAAATTAAAAACAATTCCCATAATTTGTATTTCAAAACTAAATTGCTTATTTTCCCTTCCATGTATTCAAACCCTGCACCTATTGCTCATGAGGCCATAACTCTACCCATTTGGCTGCGTAGATAAGTGAAATTCTCCTATATCTTTACATATACCTCTGAGCTACATATAAGCACTGCTGAGCACTGAGCTATGCCTTGCAAACCTGCTCAGCTAATCTTAAACCTGACATTTAAGTAAATAATTAAATGCATCTGGTTTCTATTTTTAGATGTCTGGCAGGTGTTTTACTTACCATTGCTGTGCTCCGCACCACGCAAACATGCTTTTTAAATTAAAAAAATACATTGATATACTGCAATTGGACAGTGCAGGGAGCATCTTAACCATCTGCTGAGACAGTTAACCCTACACTCCCTACATTGATCCAAGAACTGTGTACACAGCTAAGTGTATGCTGTTCTTGATATTATATTGGCAAAACCAATAGACCTTTTAAAGAACGTATCCTTCACCATATGAATGACATCAGAAACAAAGTCCATAGCAACACCCTCTCACAGCACATTCTGTCCAATCCTGACCATACGTTTTTGTTTATGGTGTTAAAAATTGTTACTGAAAGCTTAAGAGGAGGTGACATGAGAAACAGCACTGAAACTGAAGAAATTAAATGGATTGCAGACTTAAGAGCAGATCGCTCACCTGGTTTAAATGGTATTATCCCTTTGAAACCAGTCCTTATCAGCCACCTGGTTTAAATGGTATTATCCCTTTGGTTTAAATGGTATTACCCCTTTGAAACCAGTCCTTAAGGGAGGGTGGCTCCTGAGATGAAAAGGATTGATTGCTAAAGTAGGCAGTGTCATCTGCTTGATCATAGGTTGGATTCAAGAAGGCGGCTGCCCTATGGATGGGAATTGATTGGATATTGACTATGATAATAACGAAATGACATTCCCTTGGATTTACTAAACTTCCGTGTAGGATTAATCAAGTCCTACATGAAAGCGGCAGTTTAAGAGGAGGATGGCAGCGTGCCATGCATATTAATGAAGGCGTGCTGTCTGAACTCCAAATGTTACACTGAGCATGGACGAGTGCAGGGGGCATGTCTTAGAGTAGAGCTCTCAGAATAAACACGTCCCTGCACAGAAGAACAGAAGAATATGTAAATAAATTAGCAAGACTCCGCAAAAGTGTCTGCATATCCCCACCAACAGTCCCCATGCGTTCAACAGCAACAGTACAGTCAAATAAAATGAAGAAATCCTATTATTAATTTTTTTTAAAACCCTGAGTACAGCTAACTGTAGGTGCACGGGTTTGCCGATCGCCTAGCTAAGGTTAAAGCAGCTGAAAAGGCTGAAGAGGATAACAAGAAATATATATGCAAATGAAGCAGCACAGCAATAGTGGAGTGGTTAGAGCATCCACCTAACAAACAGACATTCCCGGTTCGAGTCATGAGAAATCTGTAAATGAATATAATTTTACATCATTTTGCCATATAACCTACAGAATTACAATTAAATGTGAACTGGAGTACTGCATGAAATACACATGTGAAGTGTTAGTGTCATAATGAATAAGGCACAAGTAAGCAGGTCTAAGCACAAATAAGCAGCGGAAAGTGTGTCCAAGTGCGTTTGCATGTGGGTAAGCATTGCCCACACAGAGTGAGCAAAGTAGAAGCTGAGTATAAGAAACTGTAACCGGAGGTTAGCAGTGCTTACCATTGCGCAAACCCACACAAACTCACTTACAACAGCTTTAAAGTGCCTTAATCACTCTGGATCCAACGGCCCAAGTTCTGCCCAGCAACAAAATAAACTACCTCTGCAAGGTTCAAACCCAGGACCCGCACAACAGAGTCACAGTAGTTAACCACTAAGCCATCATAGCAATAGATAAGTGAGATTAAGGCCATACATCCCATACACCCACATGGATTTAGAGAAATATATACACCAATATCTATATCTATCTATCTATATATATATATATATATATATATATATATATATATATATATGCAGACATATATACACACACACACACACACACACACACATATATATTTATATATATATATATATATATATATATATATATATATATATATGTGTGTGCGTAGATATACACAGATATATAGCTATGATAGGAAACAGCACACAAGAATGACATATGTTTACAGGCTATGCCAATGTAATTGAGGGGCCCAAGCAAGAATCATGTAACATGTAGCATGACCCCCCCAGCCAGACAGAGGAAACATACACATAAACCCACAAACAATGTAAATAGTCCACTGCTCCCCAGACCACAGGCAAGATACAACCGGGGGTACACAATGCACCTGTGAAATCTAATCTTGGAACACCGACAAGAATGTCCCTTCTGGGACTCCCTAAAAATTGACATATTATGGAAGGAAGCTGCTGCAACAACCATTCTGGCTGGGGTGTGTACATACCCAGAATACAAGGGCGGGAAAGCCTGATGACCCATGGGTCGAGACAACGTATGACATGGGTCCCATAAAGTGGAGAGTGGGCAGCGTGTAGTGGTGTGTTCAGACCCTACCTGTACCCAGAGTAAGGATGGGTGCTGTAGAGGAGGTGCGTGTGTTGACCGATGTGGTTCTATATGGGTAGCCTTAGGGATGTAAGCAAAAGTGTTCATTGGGCAGAGGAGTCACCCAACCAGCAGCCACACCCGCAATGAGTCCCACTGCAGCAAAGTCTAATCTACATGGCAAGGAATGGAATAACCAGATGTAGATGTATATATGTAGAGGTATGTGTGTGTATATCCACCCATAGCTACATGGAGATATACCTCTCCCTCTCTGTAGTACAAATGTATACAGACAGAGTCAGAATACATATGCATACCCACATATAGATATATACATATGTAGAACACCCATACACCCATATGTCATTATATATATATATATATATATATACAGCAATATATAAATATATACATGTATGCATACATATACAGATATATCTGTATATAGTAATGTAGATATATATATATATATGTATATATGTGTGTGTGTGTGTGTGTGTGTGTGTGTGTGTGTGTGTGTGTGTGTGTGTGTGTGTGTAAATATACATATGTATATAGCTAGGATATGATACAGCTGTTATGAATTACATATGTTCACAGGCCGTGCAAATGGAGGTGAGGGGTCCAATCAACAAACGTGTAACATGTAGCATCAGCCCTACCTCTCCAGCTAGACTGGTGAAACATACAGACACACAATAAAAGTAAACACACCACTGCTTCCCAGACTACAGGCAGGATACTACCAGGGGAAGAGACCTGCCAAGTCCAATCTTGAAACAAAGACATGTATGTCCCTTGAGGGGCACCCAAAAAGTCAGACATATTTGGGTTTCCTGCCATTACACCGATGTCGAACTGCAGGCCATGCATGTTTCCTGTTTACAACGTAGGGGAAGCCTGATGATCCATGGGGTGGACAACATACGTGATTGGTCCTGAGAAGTGGGGAGTGGGTACAGTGTACAGGTGTGGCCAGACCTGACCTGCACCCGGAGTAAGGAAGAGTGCCGAAGAGGATGTGCAGATTGGAAACTATAGGTATGAAATTATGGCCTAGCTGAGCAGGTGTTGGCTGGAGTGGGTCTATGTGGACCTCCCCAGGGATGTAAGCAATAGTGTGCATTGGGCAGGGCCACCACCCAATGGACAGCCACTCCCACTATGAGTCCCACTGCAGCACAGTCTGTTGTACATGGCAAAGAATGGAATAACCAGATGAAGATGTACAACTGTAGAGGTGTGTGTGTGTGTATATATACCCATACCTACATGGAGTGAAACCTCCCCCTCTCTGTAGTACAAATGTGTACATACTGAGACAGAATATAATGAAACACCCACATATAGATATATACATATGCAGACACCCATACATCCATATGTCATTAGACATATATATATATTGATATATATATAAATATATATATATATATATATATATATATATATATATATATATATATATATATATATATATATATATATATATATATATATATATATACATATACATAAAAATAAAGATATATACATATATATGTATATATATATATATATATATATATATGCATATAGAAATATATATGTATATATGTGTGTAAACATACAAATATATATATATATATATATATATATATATATATATATATATATATATATATATATATATATATATATATATATATATATATATATATATATATAGCTAGGATATTAATTGAATTATATATTTAAATCACATCTATTAACTGGGTAAGTCTGGCTGAGCTTCTGGCTCATTTACAGCAGAGACCCGGGGAGAAAAGTTCTCAGGACTAGAAAACAGTTTGTTAAATAGTAGCATATATATATATATATATATATATATATATATATATATATATAGATATATATATATATATATATATATATATAGCTATGATACACCAGTTAAGGATTACATATGCTCACAGGCTGTGCCAATGGGGGTGGAGGTCCAATCAACAAACGTGTAACACGTAGCATCAACCCCCCTCCCACCTATACAGGTGAAACATACAAACACACATTACAAGCAGTGGCAGCTGGTGACTTCAAATTAAAGGGGGCTGCAGGAGACAGCTTAATGGGTGGGGCCAATGGGAAGGGGTGTGTCCAACTAGAAAGGGGTTGGGCTATGCTCAAAACTACAACAACTGGAACTTTAATTAAATACGCTGCCCTGGGTGCCAAACCGTCATTACAAGAGTCCACTCAAAACAAAAAGAAGTGTAGAAGAAAAAAATATTTCAGTGCATTGGCTACATGACAACTTACTTAATATCTAGATGGAAACACAATGGTTGTGAGGCATGAAAAAATAAATTGCTTTTTAAATACATTACTGGAATGCCAGTCAAAATCAAGTATAAAAAAAACAAGCAGCACTCAGCTCAAACCATTTCTCCTTGCACTGCTGTTCTAATTATAATTTATATTCAGCTTTATAAAATTACCAAGTAACATGCTAAAAGTAGCAATCTATGTGATACCCCCACTTGTAAAACTGTTTTTTATCCAAAAAAGACCTGCTGCCTGACAACAACTATCTACTTGTTGCATGGAGAACACATGATCAAAGTAAAAAATGAACAGCGAACAAGAAACAAGCTCAAGATAAATTGCTTAAAAGATTACTGCACAAGTTATGGACCACACATGATAGACTGGCATTCTGTTTAGTTTGTGGGTAAAGCCTGCAAAGTTAACTGCATGTCTCCAACAAATGTAATGAGCTTCTGAAAATACTGTAATCCTGTCCTTTATTACAAATACTGTCATATGCATTTCAATACCTAAGGCTTATACGTTATCTAGTTATGTAAATATTCTCTGCATGGCAACAATGAAAAGGCTTTCAATGTTGGTAATTCTTTAACAGTATGCTTATTAAAAAGCTTACTTGCATCTTACAATCTCTGACAAGCTTACCTGATGGTCATTAAAGCATTGCTACTTTAATCCAGAGCAACAGGGCACTGCAACAACATGCATTTTCTGAATAATAAGAAGCATAAATCAACAGTATAAAAATATGACAGAAAACCAGAACATTCTGCAAAATCAAGGACAGATGAAAAGCCACGGTCATACTTGTGGTCTACCTTGGATGGGGGAATACGCTGCACACTTACACTGCATAACTGCTCCTTGCCTTGCATGGACACATCCAGAGACACTACAATGGGGAATGGAGTGCAACAAGTAGGTCACAGTTTGAAATGTCTCTGGCTGACGGTGATGGCTCTGACACTCATACCTCTCAACCTCAGAGAAAAAATCTGGACAAAGCCATACATAGAAGTGGGACACAGGCCCAAAAATAAAGACAATTTTTAAATATTGCTCTTATAAGCATAGAAAGATAATAGAATAGTAGTAGGTCTTGCATTAGTATGAATTTTTGGAGGGTATGAAATCTGAAACTCAAATGTCTGCCATTATTTTCTAACTTCAATCTTTAATGATTTGCTACTAATTTGCCAGAAAACCACAATTTTATGAAAAACAGACCAAATATGTTATGCAAAAATATAAAATTGTCACACAATACAGCTGGGAACCTGTCAAAGAAGGGACACCTTTTTAAAATGAGTACTGTTAACTTGAGCAGCTGACAAAATAAGAGCATCTACATGCATTTCTGAAATAAAAGTAATCTATAACTCTGATTATTACAGTTATTTATAATTGTAAACCCTCCACGTTTTCTTCCAAAATTGCCATTTTGCTGAGGGATTATTAGGGGGAGAGCAACATTTTGAGCCAAAATTGGAGACAGTTGAGAGGTTTGGTTATTCCTAATTCTATAAAGCGATTTATTTGCACGTACCTCTCAACTTCTTAATGCAGGAAATCTGGATAAGGCCAAATATATTGGGGGAACATACAAACAGTACTAAAAAAACAGTTGATAGAACAGGTCTTGCTTTAGCATGCATTTTTCTCAAGGTTATGACATCTGAAACTCAATGTCTGTCATTATTTAGTGACTTCATTCTTAAATGATTTGGCAGAAAACCACAAATTTTATGAGGAACAAACCAAAAATAAGAAGCAAAAATCTATTCATTCTACAGAATTCTGGACAGTTGAGAGGTATAGTTCAGCCAGGGCTGTCTGAGTTTGCTGACCTTCCCCCCCTCACAAAATCATGGTCGAATGGAGTGTCCCCCCTGCAGCCATTCCAATGTCCCATTCCTTGGTTATTTCACCCCATTTGCCATAAACACTGTAATGTGCATACTGCTTTACTTCTGCGATGATATGGATTTCATTTGAAAGTTTTATTTTATATTTTACAGCATAAATCCTAACAGATTTCTGCTAAACAAAGCAATGCAGTCTCACAATGAAAATAGACTTGGCGTTAAAACCTCTCTGCCCTTGAAACTCACATTCATTGAAACCCACATTCAAAGAAAATACATTTTGCCAGTGGCAGATAAAGATTAATTTTGGGCTGTTTTCAAATCATAGGCTCCATGAACACGAAACATACACATGCTCTTTGATACACCTTCCTGACTGTATTAAATTATATTCCTTGTACAATACAGTACAGTTGTTAGAGGGCATTTTAAATTTATTGTTTTGAACATTTTTCCAGTAAACAATGAAACAAAATGCATGCACCAATAATGACAAAACTGCCTAATTCCGAACATTTCCATCATAAAAGTCTACTCAGACTTCTACAGTCCACCAGTATCAGTAAATATGCACGATCTCTGAAGGAGTAAAAGTCATCTAAATAATTCCACATTAAAGAAATCTGTTAACTAATGAAGAGGTTACTGCTAGCAAACAAATTTATATGTCGTTGTTTCATCTACAAATAAAGTGCCTGTTGCCCTTGAGGAATAAATTGCCTATGTTGCATTAAAAAATGATAATGCTAGCAGTATCACAATAGGGAATGGATGGCAAACTGATAGGTTCATAGTTACTAGGTATCTTTGCCAAAGAGGACTGCAGCATCCATCCCCTTTACAACAGAGTACAGTATCAGCAATGGATCTACCTACTGTGGGAGTAGAACCCACAGCCTTCTGAATCAAAAGTGAGTACACTACCTGTTGTACTGTTTACAATGTAAGCAGATTTGGCATAAGCAGCACTAAACTTTTGTTCCCCTGCAGCTCTCAGCTCCTTGTAAAATCTACTCGACACTCAGCTGTATCTCTGAACTTTGCAGCACAAGAAATCTGGAAAAAGCCAACATTTATTTGGGGGGGGGGGACAAAAGCTCAAAAACCAGGGACACATTTTAAACATTGCTTGTATAATGTTGGAAAGTTGCTAGAATAAAATGCTGTATTACCACCATCCATTTCACTGCTAAGTATTGAACCCAGGACCCTGTGAAAAACAGCCAGAGCAACATACCACTATGCCAAATCATCTATTTTTATGAAAGAAAGGAAGACTGAAACTTAAATGGTTACCATTTAGGGAATTCAGGTCTCACCATAGCTGTCAACATCTTAGCACAAAACACCTGAACAAAGCCAATAATGGGGGAATACAGCCCCCAAACATATTCAGTGAGTTCAGTTATCACCATAGCTCTCAACCTTGGCAAAAAAAACCTGGACAAAGCCAATAATGGGAGAATACAGTCCAAAAAATAGGGACAAATACCCACTGAGAACACCAGTGCAAACCCACACAAACACAGGGAGAACATACAGACACCCCAGTCAAGAATCAAACCAGACAACCCATAGCTGTCAGACAACACTGCTACCACTACACTACTGGCTGTGTTAAGTAATGTAATAAAAGTACAGAAACCACAGATTTTATGAGGAACATAACAAATATGAGGCAAAAATCTGCAAATGTTTTGCAAATGGTGGTGGGTAGGGAATTCAGGCTCTTGTCACTTAAACCAAAGGTACAGTGTTCAGGCCTTATTCGCTATCCACCACCATGAAGCAACTGGGGCATTACACACACATGTTTTCAAAGAAACAGAGGTCATTCCTTAAAGAGAGCAGTCAATAGGAGGTCAGTAAAAAGTTCACAAAGCTGCAATTATTCCACACATCAGCTGTAATATACATAAACAGCCTGTATCTCACCAAATAAATGAATGCTTAATTATATAAGCATACAAAAAGGTAGATAATATATCTACAAACATGTTGCAACTAGTCTTAAAGAAACAGCACCATGTTGATCCCTGCTTCCTCCTTTCGCCATCAGTTTGAGGCAATCCTGAAGCCCTCTGTTAATCTACACTGTATCTCTGTGCCTGGCAATGTGTCAAGATAATTTCCAAGATGTATATCTCTAGAGCATGCTTTCTATCAGGCTAATCTCCATTCCTCTTTAAATATACCTGAATTTTAATATAATACTCCAGATGTGACTTCTCTAGTGCTTTGTAAAATGATGTCCACATCTCTAGATTTCTGTATATTAGCTATGTACCCTAACATTTTATCTGGTCTTTACCACTACCTTTTCAAACTACATTGCATGGTTCATCCAAGAAGTGATTAATGCACCCACCACTTCTTTTTTTTGCAGGTGAGATTCATAAAGGTTACCACAAAAAGTATACTATGTGCACACTTTGTATAACCTTTCTGGGTGAATATACAGCAGAAGCATTGTGGTAGGATTGTTCTATAGTGTACACTTTGTGGTAACCTTTCATGAATCTCTTCCACAGTTTTCCTTAGCAGCCTATATCCTGCCTTAGCATATAACCTTGCACTTTGGATTAAATTTAAGCTGTCACATTTCTGCCCACCTTACAGACTACAGAAAGTCTCACTGGAAACTGTCCCTTCCAGCTTTTACTACCTCTTCAATATCAGTATTATCAGCAAGCAGACAAATTCTGATCTCCAACTCCATTGTTATATTTGATGTATTTATATCATAAGCAGAACCAGTCCCAGCAATGACCTCTTTACCTTTTCTCTGCTTATTATATGAGTTTGTGTGTTTGTGTGTGTGTGCATGTGTGTGAGAGAGGGAGAATGTGTGTGTGTAGTTCATCTGTAACATTCGGGTTTAAAATATTAAGAAATGGTGGGATGGACACAAAGTGGTCTGCTACCAAGTTTTTGTGTTTACTTATCAGACTAAGTACAGAGAGAACCAGACCACATGACCAATAAATTGGTACTCTATGTACTGTAAGTGCAATGATTCCTTAAAGAAAAAGTACCCTATGTTATACCACCCTGTTTCTAAAGCAAAAATCAATTACTTTTATGTATCAGACTTTTGCATTAATGTTAATGAAATACCAAGTTTATTCGTCATATTAATGATTTATATATAAGGGAAACATTCAAATGTTTGTATTGCACTGATGACACACTCTGGCAGTGCATTCATGTCTCTAATACCACCAAACAGTAAACTGAACAGTGCTTTAAAAAGCATTGCTGAGTTTCACATCAAAGGCAATGCTGCAGTTTACAGCTGTCAGAGTTCATGGACAGCCATGCTGTCAACCTGGTATCTTTAATGGTCTTGTATATCTCAAACACTTTGGGGATGAGACCCCAAACTCATCAATAATTTGTGCCACTGACACGGACATCATCACCTGATGATTCCAGTGTCAGTCCTGGCTGACTTTCACTTGACTCATCTTTACTGAACATCTGTGTGGACATTTGATTAGATACATCTGCATAGTTTGAAGTGCCACAGATAGTCTGTTGTCTCATGCAGTCACTTTCAGACGTGCTTTTGAAGGAATGTTGCATGTTTTTTCTCAGCAGTTTGCTACAGGCAGTTTTAAAAAAATATAGTTTTAAAAAATATGTGGCCGAGCCAGGTATGGAAATAAGGTACATAAGGAAAGCTGGTGGTGGCATGCAGAAGTGCAGGAAGTAATCAAAAGAAAGAAGGAGTGCAGGAAGAAGTGGGAGATTGAAAAGACTGACCAAGCTAGGAAGGACTACTGGTTGGCTAACAAAGAAACTAAGAAAGAAGTTGCAATAGCAAAGAATAGGGCATCAGAGGTACTCTATCAGCTTCTGGAAAGTGACTCAGTAAGGGGCACAAAGAAACTATACCAGGTTGCAAGGCAAAGTCAGATAAAGAAGATAGTCAGACACCCTTCATAAGGGATTCCAGCAACAACCTGCTTATCAGCCCACAGGACATCAAAGGCAGATGGAAGGAGTATTTCCAGCAGCTTCTGAATGAAGAAAACCCCACAGAAGTGGTACTGCCCCAGAAACAGCCTACAATGAGAGTAGAAGCGGAGCCCAGCTTAGAAGTAAGAGCAGCACTAAGGAAAATGAAGTCAGGGAAAGCAGCAGGCTCAGATGAGGTCACAGCAGATATGATAAAGATGCTGGGTGAGCTAGGGGAGAAATGGCTCCTGAGGGTACTAATTGCAGTGTGGAGAGAAAGGCGTATTCCAGATGACTGGAGAATAAGCATACTCGTGCCAGTGTACAAGAACAAAGGGGACATCCACAACTGTGGACAGTACAGAGGCATCAAACTCCTACCACATTGCATGAAAGTTCTGGAGAGGGTGATTGATAAACGGATACGCAGAATAGTAGAATGTAAGATGGGAGATGAACAGTTCGGATTCAGATCAGGATGCAGCACAATTGACCCGATGTTTGCATTGAGACAGATAATTGAGAAGAAACTAGAGAAGAGGAGAGAGTCAAATTGGGCTTTTCTAGACTTGGAGAAAGCATATGACAAGGTCCCAAGGAAGCTGATCTGGGCAGTACTGCGGTGGTTTGAAGTCCCAGAAACATTGGTAGAATTAGTACAGGCTATGTACAAGGACCCAGTGACTCAAGTATGAACAGTGTTTGGCCTCACTGAGGGGTTCCCAGTGGGAGTGGGTGTACACCAGGGTTCAGCTCTGAGCCCATTGCTGTTTATACTGGTAATGGACTACATCAGCAAACAGGTTGGAGGGGTCAGAGCAACAAAGCTGCTGTATGCAGACGATGTGGCAGTACAGGCAGACTCTGATCTAGAACTTCAGCAAAGGATAGGAGAATGGAATGCAAATCTGAAGGCACATGGGATGAAACTAAGCACAGATAAGACAGTGGTAATGGCAGCAGACTGGGGAAATCAGAAGAAGCTGAGAATAGAGATAGATGGGAAGATAGTGGAACAGGTAAACAGCTTCAAGTATCTGGGAGGGGTGGTTGAGGAGAAGGGTAGTCTGAATGAAGAGGTCAAAGCTAGAATCAGAGGGGCTGCAGAAAACTGGCATAGAGTATCAGGTGTAGTATATGATAGAAGAATGCCAAAGAAGCTGAAAAGTAAAGTGTACAAGACAGTGGTGCGACCAGTACTACTGTATGGTACAGAAACCTGGGCAGTAAAGGCAGAACAGTTGAAGAAGCTAGAGGTGATGGAAATGAAGTGCCTGAGAAAGGTGGTAGGATGCACACTGCAGGACAGGTGAAGAAATGAGGACATAAGAGCAGAAGCCAAAGTAGCTCCAATTGTAGAAAATATCAAAGAAAACAGATTACGATGGTATGGGCACATGTGTAGAAAAGCAGAGGACAATCTGGTGAGGGAGATTTGGGACAGACAGGAAGAAGGTAAGAGGAAGCGAGGGCATTCAGCAAAGAGGTGGATGGATTGTGTGAAAGAAGATCTGTGACAGTCAGGCATGAGTGTTGAAGAAGGCAGGAGAATGGCACTGAATCGAGAGAGTTGGCGACAGTTAATACGATACCCCGACCCCATGTAAATGGGAAAAAGTGGATGATGATGATGATTTTGGATCTGTTGCTTCCTCAGAATAACCACTTCATATTGCTTAATTTTTTCCTACACTCCTTCAGTCTAGTCAGAAAGACTCTTAAGTTGTCAACTGTAAGAGAATAATTGTCTTGTCTGATGTTTACTCTGTCTCATGAACCTAATTTTGACCAATCAAAAGCTAGGCCAACATCCTGCAGAAGGGTATTTCTATAATCCAGTAATTCTAACTGACAGTCTACTTAACAGTAACTGCTGTTCTGCAACTTCTTCATCAAATGTTTCATAGTTTGTGCTACCTCTATCAACTTAACCCTTCAACTATGAGTAGCTGGATCTAGGTGTAACATTCCGGACTTTGCTTAGCTCTGAAAATACTTTATACTCAGCATAGCAAGATACAAAAACAAGTGCCTGATGCAACCACATCTAAAATGTCATGTCTATAATACATCTACAAAATATTTTTCAATGCACTGGTTACACCTTAACTCATAATGTTAGTCAAATTCGTACCTTATGGAAGTTGCGAGTAGCAGTCAGTATAGATCAGATATACCTTCTGTTTATAGTTAGTCCTTGATAGGACCATAAATGAGAATCCTCACAGGCAGCTCTGCAATCAAATAACAATTTCTTCCCTGGACAGCAGTAACAATGTCTCAGAGACCAAGGAAGCATAATCCATAGACATAATAGTTTGTGATATATCTTGCCAGTAGACTTTTGTGCACAGTAATGTAAATTAGTTTACTAATAGCAGAGATTGCAGTAAGAGCGTTAAAACCTTTCCAGAATCCACATAAACACCTTACCTGTACTCAGCTATGTCAAACCAGCAATCCTGCAGCCCGATCGGTCGATCCTCCATAATGGCTCTTTCGTAGCGATCCTGCAGCCTGCTCATGCCATTTGGTCTCCCGCGAAATGTGAGGAGGCTGGAGCCTCCTGCTGTTGGTCCAGCCTGTGGGCGATGCAGTCCGGTGATCCTCCAGTTTGTGTGGTCGGCACTGCACAGACCTCTGGGCTGGAAGGGCACAGCTTCCTGCCTTTCCTATCTGGACTGCCTAACAGAGCAGTCTGGAGCTCGGAATGTCTGAGCATGCGTGCTTGGAGTTCTGGTCTACCTAACACAGCAGTCAGGAACTAAGCACGCATGCGCAGAGTCCGAGAATTTGAAATTTTATTTTTAAATATGTTCTACAATGGGGGAATTTATTTTACAGGTGGGGGACCTATTTTACAGGTGGAGGGGCTGCAGTCCCACAGTCCTATAACACAAGCCGTCCCTGATTACAAGTAAGCACACCACCACTTTCCAGACCACAGGCAGGATACTACCAGTGGGAGAGACCTGCCAGGTCTAATCTTGAAACAAAGACATCAGTGTCCCTTGTGGGACACCCCAAAAATTAATGATAATCAGAGTCAGTCCCTGTAATGATTTATCTAACCAGGCTGTATACGCACATGGACCAGTAGGTTGTGCAAGCCTGATGACCCAAAGGTCGAGACAACGTACGACATGGGTCCTGACACGTGGCGAGTGGGCAGTGTGTAGTGGTGTGGTTAGACCCCACCTGCACCCACAGTAAGGATGAGTGCTGTAGAGGAGGGCCAGGTGGGGGAACTATGGGTAAGCAATTATGGGCCTAGGCGTGCAGGTGTTGGCTGGCACAGTTGTATTCGGACCGCCCTGGGGATGTCAGTAATATTGTGAAATGGGAAGAGTTTACGCCCATACCTCTCAACCTCTAAGAGCTAAACCACTTGACAGAACCTAAACTGTTGGTGGGATAAATAGGGACAGAAAGCACATATTCCACTTACAACCTTAGAAAGCTGATAGAATAATAGGTTATGTATTAGCATGACACGTCTGAAGGATGTGGTGTCTTAAACCCAATTACTTGTCTGTATTTAATGGCGTCAGTTCCCAGGTATTTGCCAGACAGGTGCAGATTGTAAGAGGAACACACCAATACTATGAAGCAAACTCTGGACAGGCCACGGATTCTGTACAGTCGACAGGCATGCTTATGCCTAATGGGCAGCCATTCCCGATATGGGTTCCACTGCAGCACAGTCCAGTGTACATGGCAAAGTACGGTATGACCATATGTCTTGTTGCATTACCCACTACACAACACCTATGAACACATGGTTGCAACACCCCACTGTAGGCATGTAAGCCAATGTAATAGGCATCACAAGGTATTATTGAAGTCCTCACCCCCACCCAGGGATGTGAGTGTCCAATGCAAAAGCCAAATGCAGTGCATATGCACAGCTGTTGTCGTAGACAACATGGCCAGCTGTGGACCTTCCCTACAGCCATCCTGCACATCCCTGGATAATCCCCCTACTAACACCCTCCTTTATGCCCCATGCACACCATGTACCTATCAGCCCCTGTTCCATTCCTATTAATGTCTACAGGTACACTTAGGTGACACCCTCTTCCCCCACTATATTGCCAGTATCTGGAACCCCAACCCACATGTAGTATCACAGCTGTCCCACAGGACACATGTAACTAACATATGAAGGAACACCACAAGAACACCTGGAGCAGCACAGGCTCACCACCTTGCAACCCCCCCCACCTCATACTCTTTACCACAACATCAACTAGTAATAACGACACCTCTTGTCCTGCCTCGCATACAAATTCCAACATCCGACATACCTTCCCTATTGCTCCCCATCCAATTATACCTACGGGCTACTATACAGTTACAATGTTACCCCCACTACCTACCTACCTACTCCCTAGCTATTCACCTCTACTTTACCACACAGGTTTGGAATATGTCCACCTACCCCAAATACCTGCATGTAACCTATCCTGACCTGTGAAACAGGAATCCAACCTCACCTTAAACTGACCTTTGTCAACAGTCATACCTGAAATAAAAACCTGACCTAAGCATTGATAATATCGACAGTTTAACGTAAACTAAGCATGTTTAATGGGGGACATGGCTATGTTATGTCTGTTATCCTCTATGAATGTGATCACCCCAGTATTAATTGGGATACGTAGCTGGGGTCAATGTGGAGCTCTACACCCCGGGCCACCACTGACAATGGACAAGCATAAAGTCCAAGTGTCCCGGTTGACAGATGTGAACAAAATGCACGATGTTGCATGTTTGTATGCAGGAGCAAGTGGGTGTAAGCCTGTTTGGCCGCCGGTATGAGAGTACCACACTGGTGAAGCAATGTAGAGGCTAACTGAGGGCAAGACACCGGTCAGAAATGCTGTGCTACGTGCAAACAAGTGCATACCCACCTACAAATGTTCTATAGTGCCTCAGTCACTCTGTAGTCCACAGCTGTTGTTGTGGCCATTAACAAAATAATCTGCACTGCCAGGTTGAAAACCCCCGACCTTGCACACTATGGTAGACATGAGTTCCACTAAGCCATGGTGGATACACATTCAGCTGCTGTGATCACAAACACATCATCCAGCACAGGCATCCAACAGTAAAAGGAATGTATATAAGTGTGTAGATTAATATCAGAACACGTGTCAGTTGCACAACCACAGTATTATGATCAGTCTATGTGCAGCACAGAACAGTGCCTGTCCAATCATACTGTGAGAACAGT
>NC_056737.1:651903635-651966135 GCF_019279795.1 Protopterus annectens
GAAGTACAACACATGTGTAGTCATATATATAATATGGCTATCTGGATACATACATGTCTATAGCGTCCCACCATATGTCCTGGACATGGAGTGTAGCCCTACCCCAGCCCCTATAGTCCCGATGTAGTAGTGCAGGGGGATGTCTGGTATGTATAGCTGGTATATTAGTAGACATTTGCTACTGTCATTGGGATTGTTGTCACAGACACGGTGTGTGTGGAAGGTGACATATGCTCATAACATGTGTGCCATTGACTCCTGACAGACATCCTAAGGTTATCATGGTACAGTACCTGCATATATAGCAGGCTTGACAGCCATGTCACAACACAGGGTAGGCTACACCTGTGTGACAGTGCATAACCACAACCAATGTGAACACAGCCACAGCCACATATGGTACACTAGCATACTAGTACAGTATATGGACTATCTGTCCTACACCATCCTCATATGTGCCACTTACAGCATGACCCTACATATACTGGGCTGCTACACAGTCGGGTCTTATGGCTGTTTGTGGTATGGGGCATGTGTGTGTATGGCCGTACACACATGTAAGGTAATACGGTACCATACAGTGGGGCAGCATGTAACAACAGATAGACAGGGAGCTAGGACAATGACATCTAACACAGTCTGTACACAGGCCACAGTACATATTAACAATACACACTGACGACATTCACCATCACTACACAGCCCTCAGTACTGTACAAACATCCACAGGATTTCCAGGATTTCAAGTGTAACCCCTACTATACATGACATGTGTAGCACTCGGATATATCACTGGCATGTTATCACATATGTTGGCACTGTTTTCGGTGTACAGCACATATGCACCACTTCACGCACGACATATGTACAAAGGTTGACAGAGGTGTGGCTGACAGCACATACTCAGAGCAAGTATAGACATATTGCTGTGATACCCTCATTAATCTACCATTGTAACGGGGTTTGTTGCAACATATGTCCAATGAGGGATATGTAGTCAGTAATTGTCATGGCCTTCACCATCAACAGACTGCAGTCCTCACAGTACCTTCTGCAATCCACAGATAGATGCATCATGGCTAACACATGACACCAAAGGCACAACACTGCCCAGTCTGCAGATGAGCCTGCAGATGGGGATTCCTGATATACATGGAACTGACATGGCAGGTATTGCAACATGTACGACAGGCATATCCAAACAAACACTGTTAATCCAACCTTACTCCACATGCAGTATAACAGCACTTACAGTTCATAGGCAGGTCAGGCACATCCCTCTACTGTTTGTTGCCCTCTTCCCACAGTGTATGTTGTTAGAGGTAAATCCCCAACCCATCTAAAAAGCTGTTTGCCAAATGACAATTATACCTCCTGCTCACAGTGACAGACAAGGGCCAACACCACCAGGATGTTCCCAGGTAGTTGAGTGCATTTCCATGCAATTGGCTATGGGAATGTTACCACACCTGTTCCACATGCAATCAGCTATGGAAGGCCTGCAATACAGAGGCCATCAGCCGATCATGAGCATCACGTTAAATACACATGCTGCTGCCTAAGCAATGCAGGTATGGGCCTCCACATCTGCCAGAGAGGGTGTGGGGGAGGCAGATAGAGGTGAATACATGTCAGGGAGGGGTGGGAGGGTAAAACCAATGCATGTTTGTGTCGCACACCTACCAGCACAGGGTATCATACACTCGACAGCTATGTAGTGCTATCACAGTCCGATGCTGTTATTGGATGCACCACATGTGTTATCCGGTGGGGAGCACTCAGAACATATATGTGATGGTGAGTGCCATCTGCTACAGGGATACAGTAAATATACAGTAGGTGACGTACACATGCCTGTCTGAATGAACAGGTGCCAGCTTCAGCACAGGCAAACCTCACATAGGGACGCACACACATTAACACACTTGGCAGGGCCAGGAGTGCAACCCGTCACTAGTGGGATTGCCACAACACATCAATGTGCAGGGAACACATGCACCACATGGATGATATGGAGGTTGTATGGGCAGTGAGTATGAGAGGGTGTCAGACATAAGGTGGCATGCTTCACTGTGCCCTGGGAGGAGTAGTGCATGTGGATGTGGACATACATACCATACAACACACACATGAACACACAGGGTCCAGTTCGGACATGCATGGGTGCATGTCTGCATGGGTGTGTGGTGGCCAATAGTGCCAACAGGCTATACAAGGCTAGGCAATGGGTATACCTTGGCATCAGCCCACATGACAATGGTCTGCATTGTGGCACAGGCCTTTAGCTTTTGCATTTGCCCGCACAGGTGGGTATTGCATCCGTCTTCCAGGCACCTGGGCAACCACTGTGTGTGGCCAATGCTGTGCATCATTTGCCATGTATGTGTTCCCTAGTCCATGACTTGGATGGTGTCTAGGATATGCACACATCCCACATGCATGTACAGTGACATGTGGAACTGTACCTGGGGTGTCTGGCCCATACTGTGAACACAACTTATCATCAGATGTGCCAGTCTTGCCCACATGTGGCAGGGAGTGGTATTGGTCAGCAGATTTACCCTGCACCCACACTGATAGCATGCTAACAGCATTTCTTGATGTCAGTGTCATCTGTCCATACAGGCCATGTTGTCAGGCATGGTATGTCCATTGTGAGTCACATGTGAAGGCACAGTGGGGTTGCTAACTGTGATTGGCAGGCCTTGATGTCACATGTATGGGTATGGCTTTGCACCCCAGCCTCTCAGCCATTTACATTTGTTCTCCCTGTATGGTTAACATTGTGATATATAGTAGGGCCACCATAAATGAAATTAGCAAAACCTCTCCACATTGCCCACAAACACCTCTACCAGGACACCAGTTACAAACACACACACACACACACACACACACACACACACACACACACACACTCACCTGTCATGGCTGGGAGTAGAACCCCTACCTAGCTGGTTTACTACACTACAGCACTACGCAGTTATATTACATGCCACGGGCATTACTGAAGTTCACCTTCCCCAAAGGTGTATTTCACAATTAATGACATCAGCAGGACTACCAAAGTAGGGCATTTGTAATGTACTGCGTGTGAGTAGCCTATAATGCATTGCTCCATACACAGACACTGAGACACACACATCACATCCGGAACTGACATGGATGGAGATGGAACACTACCACCATTCTAAATCACACTACAGCAGTACGCAGTTACAGAACATGCTATGGTGATTACTGGGCTATCAATTTCCCAGAGGTGTACTTCTAGATGAGTGACATTGGCAGCCTTGGCAAAGTAGTGTATTTGTATTGTATGGAGTGTGAGTAGCCTAAAAAGCTTTGCTCTCTACCCAGTCAGACACACACACACACACACACACAGACTCACATGTAAACACACACAGTCGCCAGGCCTGGGGTTTGAATACCTACCTAACTAGTTTATTACACTACAGCAGTACACAGTTACAGGACACACCACAGCAATTACTGGGTTATCATGTTCCCAGAGGTGTACTTCTAGATGAGTGACATCAGCAGCCTTGGCAAAGTAGTGTATTTGTATTGTATGGAGTGTGGGTAGCCTAAAAAGCATTGCTCTGTTCCCTGTCAGACACACTCACAGTTACCAGGGCTGCAGTTTGAACACCTATCTAACTAGTTTATCACACTACAGTAAGACGCAGTTATAGGATGCGCCACGGCAATTATTGGGCTATTGTATTCCCAGAGGTGTACGTCTAGATGAGTGACATCAGCAGCCTTGGCAAAGTAGTGCATTTGTATTGTATTGTATGGAGTGTGGGTAGCCTAAAAAGCATTGCAGTCTACCCAGTCAGACACACACACACAGACTCACACAGTTGCCAGGGTTGGGGTTCAAACACCTACCTAATTAGTTTATCACACTATAGCAATACACAGTTATAGGACACGTCACCGCGATTACTGGGCTATCATGTTCCCAGAGGTGTACTTCTAGATGAGTGACATCAGCAGCCTTGGCAAAGTAGTGTATTTGTATTGTATGGAGTGTGGGTAACCTAAAAAGCATTGCTTTCTACCCAGTCAGATGCACACACACACACACACACACACACACACACACACACACACACACACACACACACACACACACACACACACAGTTGCCAGGGCTGGGGTTCAAACACCTACCCAACTAGTTTATCACACTGCAGCAGTACGCAGTTACAGGACATGCCATGGTGATTATGAAGCTATCATGTTCCCAGAGGTGTATGTCTAGGTGAGTGACATCAGTAGCCTTGCCAAAGTTTAATATATGTATTGCATGGAGTGTGAGTAGCCTAACAAACATTTAACTCTACACAGTCATAGGCAGATGGGCAAACACACAAACACACACTCACACAATTGACAGGTCTGGGGTTAGTACTACTACCTAACTACTCTGTCACTACAGCAGTACGCAGTTATGGGATGCGCCGTGCATTTTACTGAGCTATAGCTTTCCCAAAGGTGTAATTCACATTGGGTGACCTCAGCAGGCTTGTCATACTACTGCTATGGGGAAAGCAGTGTGTTCATGGGCCATACCCCATTCATGTAGGGGTTGACATGCCACATGCAGGCACACACGGGGTCATATGTCACAGGTGCATGTATACAGCTACTAGATGTCTGCTTCCTTGTACAGTCTTGTTGCACAGCTGGCACGTACACCACATAGTCTGTCATGCTGACAGATATTGGTGGCTAGTATCAGCAGTGGGTTACATCCGCACCTCATGGGTTGGGGTCCTTAGGCTGTGTGCCAGTTGGAACAGGCCTGCATGGCTCCTTGTCACAGTCACCCTCTTCCACACATCTATGCCCATGTGCCTGTGGCTTATTATAGTGTGTTGCCCTTACATATTTTTCTGCATTCCTATCCACTGTGTGTGCAAGGCAGGCATGGTGCATACTGACATGTGTTCACACTGAGAACTGCAACTTCCAGATATGTCTGGTCCACTGGTGTTTGCAGACATGGCCTTCATGTGTTTAAGTGTGTGAGCATGCCCAGTATGACCTCTCAGTATGTTGTTGAATGACATTGCCTTCATTCCTCTAGGTGTGTGAGCATGCCCAGTATGGCCATCTGTGTTGCATGCGTGGACCACGTCCAGTTTGTTTGTACTGCGATTTTGACCTTTTGTTGTACATCAACGGGTAGCATGCTGTGTTCGCAGGGTATCCATCGGTCATTTGCCATTGACTGTTGCTACATTTCTGCATAGCAGGGGGGCACCTGACTGCTTCTACTGTTCTATACAGGAGTGGGGGGGCACACCTGACTTTTACTCTATGTGTACGTTGGGGGGGGCGCACCTGACACTTGTACACATTTGCTAGGACTGTACTGATAAGTCAGGTACTCCATTTCAGTCTGTAGTCTTATCTATCCTGCTGGCTAGGGCTTACCAGTGTAGTACAGATCCTAGCTTTGTTTACCTACATATTAGTGTCTGACTTCCTAGCCTTCACAACTTACATCCAACTACCTAGCCTGCTGCGGTCTCTCTGTGTAGGCCTGGGGGAGGGGTTAACCATAGGGCACATTCGGAGGCCATAGTACAGCATTTGCTTGTGTTTGTCTTCACCTGTCCTGCTGGCTGAGACTGTTGCTGGGTATGTGATCCTTCCTGACTGGTCTGTGTGGCTGTTATGGACACCCCTGTCACTCAGGCCATTTCCTTCAGTGGGTTTTGTCACCCTGTCTAATACTGGCTACTATGGTGACTCCAGTATGTGTTACAGATCTCATGCTGCCACTATGGTTGTCTACTCTCTGCTGCTTTGACATCCGGCCACCCAATTCCCTTGCATGTTCACATCCATACCATAGCTACAGGTAAAAACACATTCTACTCCATTTGACAATTGGTAGGTTGATTGACTTACCTTGAGGGTGTGCTGGACTTGAGGATGGTGCTGGAGGGCTACCTATGTCAGATGCACATAGTACACTCCCTATACATGGTTAGGCACAGGTAGTGTCATGTTTGGCATCCCTTTTACTGTCTGTGCAAGTCAGAGAGAGGTGTCATTCCCTGGGGCCCTACTGTGTCAGTGCATATGCTATGCATTGCCTCTTTGCCAAGGCCAGGGCATACTGGGCATGCCCCCTTCTGCCTACTGGAATAGGCTCAGGCTGTTCCTCTTCCGAGTCACTCTGTACCTGCACAGGCCTTGGCATTGGTGGGGGGCTGTGTGGCCCTGCCCCATGCTGTTCCTGCTGCAGCTGTGTCCGTAGGATCATATTGTGTAGCATAGCACATACCATTACTATTTGGGTACATGTAGCTGGTGAATACTGCAGGGCTCCACCACATGTGTCCAGACACCGGAATCATGACCTGAGCATCCCAAACACATGCTCTATTATATGTCTGGCCTGTGCGTGTGCATCATTATGGCATTGTTATTCAGGTGTGTGTGCATTTCTGATGGGTGTCATCAGCCACGTCTCCAGTGGGTACCCTAGGGGATGTCCACATTGGCAGATCTGTGGTGCGGCTGTGTCAGTTGCCATATGAGTGAATCATCATAGCTTCCAGGGCAGCCAGCACACACATTCAGTATAATGCCCTGGGCATTACATATGACCTGGCAGTTGATGGAGGGGATGCCCCTGTGGTTGATGTAGGCCCTACCCTGCTCACTAGGTGGTGCTTTGATGCATAAGTGCATGCAGTCTATAGCACCCACTACCCCAGGGTAGTTGGCTATTTGGTGGAAGAGATGCATATTGCGGGTCAACACCTCACGTGTGTTGAGGAAATATACATGCTCACTGGCATGTGCTGACATGGCATCTAGGAATTGGTGGGATACTCTGGATGCTGATGCCTCTGAGATGCCCATGTTATCCCCAGTTGTAGTTTGGGAAGTACCTGTGTCTAGTATATCTAGGCCTACACATACCTTGGTATCCACTGAGATGGGTTCCCCTCGGCCAGTGTGGTGTGTTAGGTGTGGCCTGCACAGCTCAACGATTTGCAGTAGGAGGTCTCTGTCCACCCTATAGCGCTCCATCTCCAGCTCATGTAGCCCCTGGTAGGTTACACTGGGTCTGTACACTCTTCTCTGTCTCCTCACTGTGGGTTGTTCAGCAGTATCGGCATCCTCACCACCCTTAGTCTCTTGCACATGTTGTTCTTTGTTGCCTGCTGCAGCCCTTCTCATTTTGTAGGTTTGATTTTAAAATTTCCCCGCTTTTATACACCGGTGGTGCAGAGTGTGGAAAAACAGGGGAGTAGGTGTTTGCTTGGTTTATAGTGGTGTTCTGGGCTGGGCTGGTCTGCTTCCTGTGTGATTAACTGATTCTGATACATTTCACCTGGCAGCTCAACTAGGTCTCCTTGATTAGCTTCCTACTGCTGTTTTCATTCCCATTGCCTCCCTGTTTAGGCCCATGTGCATGCCACGCAAATAGAATGCTCAAATGTGCATGAAACTGCTTTTTCCTGGTCTAACTTCCTTTTTCTTCCTGTACAACCCGGTGCATGGTGCGCACACCTGCTTACACTTTGTAAAGAGTGCTAGGCAGGTTTAGACACACCCCTAGCTTAGCTGTGCTACGCTAGGAGCAATCCAGAGCCACAGGTCTCCAATCCACTTACAGTATGCCTGACACCCCCCCCACATGATGTAACCTATATTCTAGTGTTGTACCCAGCTATTTATACTCTTACACTCTTGGGACCTGCCTCACACCCTGGGAAAATCTGGGATTCACTAACCCTTCCCTCATTTGCATAGGATTGCTAGCTAATGCATAGTTACATGTCCCACACTGAGCCTTCCCGCTTAGCAACCATTACGCACTGGCTAGGTTGTCTTCTGAATGCCACTGACTTGCATGGCCAAATACTGATTTTTGTTAGAATGCTTATTTTAGGTTTATTTTATTAATTTCCCCCCGATCCCGTTTGCGCATCACTGCCCTATGCTTAACTGGGCGAGATTGGCGATAATAAAATTAAACGTTGTTTAATTTTTTTCTTTTACATTTTGCAATGCCAATGACCTTCTACTTGGACATTGGCATGCTTTCTCAATGATTTGCAACCTTTATTTGGAGCTGTCATAAATTGCTGAACTGTACTCAGTTACAAACCGAGTACATTTCTGCACACTGCACTCGTCCTGTATGGACGGCTGCCAGCTTCCAGGATCACATATTACCCTCATTTGCATGGTTTTCACCAGCAAATGAGGGTAATTTGCATACAGGAGCTCAGGTTGTACAGGATTAGCCTAAGAGCTCACGTGCATGTCCCAGGAGCTTGTTCCTGGATCGCACATCGGCCATATTGACGAAATTAGCTCTTAAACTAATCCTGCACACTATGAAGAGCTTTGTAAATCTGGGGGATTGTTGCATTCTGTGTATCTGAGGAAGGCTAGAAGGTTGAAAGCACTTATCATGAACTTTTGGACTTTTAGTCTTTTAGTATTTACTTTATCGATTTTATTCTTTTATTTTCATAAATAGTTTTCCTTGGTGGTCGAGTCAGTTGCTTTGTTTTCTTCTTTTTATGATTATTTTACCAGCTTTAGACCTTTAGTGACTAACAGGGGATTGTTATTTTACTAATATCATTACAGCCTAAGTGGATTATTTTGCTGTACTTTGGAAACACATAGCTTAAGACCAAGCCTGATGTACTGACATCCCTTTCCTTCTCTTGTGTGATTTCCCTGCCCTCATTAGTAATGGGTGCTAAACCTAACACTGACCCTTCCCTCAACCCTACTCCTACACCTTATCTTCATAAAATCCTTCCTGTAACATTGCCACTATTCAGAAGAATTTGAGACTAGTGTTATGGGGAAGTACTGCTAATACTGGGAGAGGAAACAGTTTTTCTCTCTTGATATCATTTCATTAAATATTTTTCATTTTCGGTATTGTGTATGTTTGAATATGTTTTCAATTTGACAATAAAGTAGTTCAATCATACACATTAGAACCATGTGTATGTATATATGTATATGTATATATATATATATATATATATATATATATATATATATATATATATATATATATATATATATAGACAGATAGATAGATAGATAGATATATAGATATTTCACTTACCTGAAACCCACTTAATTGAGTTGAACCCTTGGTTATTCAACTCAACTAAGTGTGTTTCACTTACCTGTAACCAACTTGAGTTGAATACACCAAGGGTTCAAATAAGTGAGCATTCACATCACTGGATTTCTACACAGTGAATGGAGACAGTTGCCCAACATTCAACCAACAAACACCCTGCAGTATATTAATTCCACCCAGGTGGGGGGCTGCACCCCTCACACCCCCAATGTGGGGGACTGTGCCCCCCACAGCCACTTAACTAAATATAATAAATCCAAGTTCGCACTAGATTGGGGAAGTGGGCATATTTCCCCATGTTGGCCAATTGCCTCCATTCCCTTTATAAAAATTCAGTGACTGTATGAATTAAGATGTTGCTTTTTATTTCAGAATCATGGCAATCTTACTTTTCACCTCCCTCCACACACAATTCATTTCTTATCAGTCCATACTAGGCTGTTGATCAGATAGATCTTTTGTAGACTAGCCCAAAGTTCCTATTTTTTTCAGTACCTTACAACAGAAGAGACTATTATCTAATTTCTTATTAAAGTAATCTCTTTTTTTATGTTATAAATTACCATGGTTGGTTATTCTAGCCAGTCAAGAAATTTATAACCATCATCTATTGCCTACAGGTCAGACATATATAGCAGATTTAACTTCTCATAGTGTCATTGTTTTCAGTCCTGGTAATGAAAATTGAACCAACAATAAGGCTTAAGAAACATAAAAAATGAATTAGGTATAGGATACTAAGAGTTTATGAAATGCAGCTTATGGTGTAAAACTATGAAGTATTTATAAGAGCTCAGTTTAAATATTGAACATCTCAAATGCAAATATTCCTTCAGCCTCTATGTTGAGAGTGTTCCTACAATAGAAAACAGTGAACTGTCCAGATAATTTGTCTCATCCAAGTCAGTAACATGGATGGTATCTAACAGTAGTAGAACTAAGGAAGTAAATATTGTGGGAAGAAATAGCCAGGGAATTGTTATGGCTAGGCTTGTATAGGCCCTAGGGCCGGTAGCCTAGTACCAACCTATGAACCTATAAGAAGAGGCTTGGAACTGTGCCATCTTATTGCGGGGAACACCCTAGGCTGATCTTATCCAAGAGAAACAAGCTAAACATCAGCAGATTTAAAAAAAGGATTTTTGTATTATAAAATAACATTAATACTACAATCTCAAGATATAAGGCAGTGATATTTGTTAAGGAAGTTCTTTATAAATGTTGCCCATGGAAATTATGCAGATACCCTTAAAAGAGAAAAGGATGTTACATTCTAGTTTATTGCATGTTTAAAAAGATTTTGCCTGTTCTTTGGTATGTACACTCAAAAAATCACTTTCCATTCATTTACTTCAACCTCCAGAAACAGTTAAGATTCATTACCCAGACTGCTCTGCCTTATTAGCATAAAATGTTTTCAATGACATCTTTTCACATTATGAAATTTGATGAGCAGTTCTAAGTGAAATTACATTTTGAAATTCCTTAGCTATCTTTATTTGAAATTTCACACATTTCACACTGCTCATGGCAATTAAACCGGTGGCCAGACTTTATACATTTTATCTGCCTTTCCTTTGATTTCAAGAATGTGGTATCATGAGATGTCAAGAGATGAAAGGGCTGTTAGTGTCAGTTACTCTAGGGATTATGTGGCATCCTTAACAGAGTCTCACAAGATTTACTTTTCACCATTAAGAAGTGTGAATGTGGCTTGCAATAAAAATTTAGATTGAATAGTTAAGCTTCTTCTCCAGAACAATCTGTGCAGAGTAAGACTATGAATAATTGGATAAACAGAATTAACACATACTTAAGAATTTATTTGCCATATCTAGTGATTTAACATGTCTAGATTACCTTTTCCAGCTGCTGTGACAGAAGAAAACATCTGCTACTGTATTATTGGTTAGATCATGCAATTTTCAGGGCAAACTTTATGTGCTTGCACTTAAAAGAGTTCACACACTCTCTGGGATAATATAGAATCTATGGCTATTACATGCCACTTATTCCTTTTACATGAATATTCTCTACAAGTTATTTCATGTTTTTGAGCATGAAAAGATAATTTATAAAATGGCTATGCTTCTGCAGTTATAATAGGGAGTGCAAACAGAAATGCCGACTATATTAGCTCATTTTCTCCCATCCACCTCAACGTAATGCAGTAGGCACAATTAAATTACATCATTTGCAATACTACACTCATCTTTTTTAGAATAAATTATTGGAGCTCATTGTTAGTGAACTAGATCTTCACTTTCATATTCAGTCTTTACTTTCAGCAGTTTTCATAATATGTCAGAAAATCAAGCAAGCACTAAACGGGACTGACAGTTAAAGTCACCCTTAATGTAAGCATATGCTTATGTGTATGTGACCATGTGTAAATACCATCTTAGCTTTTTTCCACAAAAATAGCATTGCATACAAAAGGAAAACAGTCCCATTTATCACTGCTAATAGTTGATAGTGCTAACATGCATTATTTTAAATAAGAAAAATTCCAGAGATGAGGTATGGCACATATTATCCTGTTTTTGGAGGGTTAAAGCACAATACATAACTGAGTTCTTGTACTGCTTCAGAAGATCAATTAACCTTGGACTGCCTTAATTTTGAAATTGTGCACATTTACTAACGTTAATTCTTTTTTTTTTAATTTTATTAAAAGTAGGAATATTATTTTGTGTTAAAGGATGATTGATATACAGTATGCTGCTCGAGTGTCACAACTGTTTCATAACTCAAAGTGATCAGGATTTAAGTTAAAGATCATGTTATGACCATTCATTAAAGCAGACAGTCAGAGTTAGTAGCTGGGGCCAAATTAATATATTTTCAGTCACTTTTTTAAATGAACATTATAAGATCAAGCTGTCATTGTTCTTCAGCAAGGAAAAATGTATAGCAAATTCTGTCTCTATTTATTATTATTACTTTTTAGGACAAATCTGTATAATTGCATGAATCTTTGATGAAGCAGCAAACATTCAGAAGCATGTTATTTGTGAATAAGAAAGCTTCTCCCCTATACCCCCTTGTTGGGCGGAGGGGGGCTGCAACCCTTAAACTAATGTAATGAACTCAAATATCATTGTACTTTGAGGACAATAAGTTATCCCCCTCACAGTAACCAGGAGTATATGATATGGTATCTGATGATGAAAACCTATATAATAAAAAATTATAAGAAAGATCAACACAAATCACATTGAAATCACCCATACTGTGCTTGTTTACAAACATGACTTTATAGCATCAGAAGGGGGCCCTTATTGGGGGGAAATATATGGTACACTCAGAACTAGAATCAGCTCAAGAGAAAAGCATCATATCAGGTCCTGGTTTCATATAATAAAGTATGATTTGCCTGTATCTTTCTTTAATTTGTAGCTTTCTTATTTTTTCTTTCAAGTACTGCAGACTTCAGGTTCCATGCCTTCCTTGCTGTTCCTTCTCACTCCCAGGCCAACATATTGGCAAGTCCCGCAGTTGTGTCCTTTTGTTGAATGGGTATTGCTCCTACAGCTAGGATGGCCATCAGACCATAAGTGCACCCCTACAATAGCAGAAAGGAACAGAGAAGCTAAGTCTGTCATACTGTGGCCACTTGTATTTTTTCACTTATACCATAAATACACTGACAGGCTGGACTTATCTAACCCAAATGAAAGTGTAGTAAGATCCTGTGGGAGACACCCCCACCTATGTGGTGAGGCTTCTCTCTTTGTCCATTCATCAAGGGCAGCAGCAGCACTTGTCACAACCCTGGTATCACCACTGCAATTCATGTAAGAGGCCACTCCCCACATCTTCTCCCATCGATGGGGCAAGCAGCCAGTGCCTCCTTACTCCCCTTCCCCTTGGCAGCTCCAGAACACTCAAGCTGCTATCAAATTTAGTTTGTGTGGGACATAGTCAGGGATCTATCCGTCAGTGCTAATGGGGCTGGCAATGTTTAGCTTACTTTGATGCATACTGCTAAATGTTCACTAGAAAAATATTTTCCATACAGAAATACACTTACATGAGAAAAAGATAGGGCTACCACCTGTCCCTCTTTGTGTAGGACAGTCCATATTTGGGCAGCTCTGTCCTGCAAAAAAAAATGGCAAATGCGCTGATATTTTAGGAAACATATTTTCCATATTTTCTTTAACTTTTCCATTAAACAATTATTTGTATCTGAAACACCTAAATACTATATGCAACTACATAAGTAACACAAATGCTATGAGAATATGCCTTTATTTTGGAAAAAATTGAAGTTCATTCCTTTTCAGTAGCTGCAGGCATGGTTTCTCTAGCAAAATCTCACATTTCCATAAAAAATGCCCCACTTTGGGCTTCTGAAAATTTAGCAGCGCTAGAAAAAGATGTAACAAAGAAGTTACCCCTGTTTTCTAACAATTACTCTTGGCAAAGCCAAAAGGACTGATATACAGAAAAAGAAATATTGCAGCAGGCATTTTTATGTGGCATAAGTAAATGCATGTTTGCTGTACTGTGTGAAAAATGTACAGCAATCCACTATAACTCAGATTGTTGAAGTAAAAAATGGTGAGAATAGGTTCCAGTAAGTAAAAGTAACTTCCCAGCATCCCCCAGTATATGAGGACCCAGACTGAATCATTAAAATAGCAGTGGGAAGATAATAATCTGGTTTTCTGTCTTACCTCTGCCGATGCACTCACAGAAAGTGTACTTCTATAAAAGCCCTGCTGCTAGTTCATTTTGAAAGGATACTTTGGCAGAGTGGTTCAAAGATTCTATTTGTAGATTTGTAACTCTAATAGACCTATAACATTACATGTTCAGTATGCTGTCATTCATACGTAAGCTTTTCAGTAAACCACTGAATGTCAATCACAGTGTGCACTTGTGTAATTTACTACCATCTGTCCTTTATCATTGACTGATATTAAAGAGACCTATCAAATCTTTGGGATGTCATCACTCTGAATCATATCAGCAAACCTACTTGGACTATAATGAACAGTATTGTCAAGACTGGCCTGAAATCTCTTTAGGAAAACCAAGTAAGATTTGGAACAGCAGATGTACAATATAATTACTTTACTGGATATTCCTCACTCTAAACCTGTGTAGTCCAAAAAGTTACATATATTATCTTCCTCTGTGTGCAATAATAGGTCATTTGATGCCACTAGTAAAATAATGAAATGGATTCACTCATTCAAAGTTGCAGTGATACTCAGTGCTTAAATAACCTTGTCCTATTGGATTTCAGGTTTGGCTATAGAAATATATAATGTCTTCTACATTCTAAGGGGCCAGATAGTTAAGCAAGAATTTTGATTATAATATGGAGACTACTGAATGTAAAATATGGCTGCAGATATAATTAAGAAAGATAGTGCCCCTTAAAAGATGCAAGCAATCTTTCTTGTTGTGTCTTTCGGCTTTTCCTGGTTAGGGGTCGCCACAGAGGAACTCTGGTCCACTAATGATTGGCAGTAGATTTTTACATGCTGGCATGCCGGGCCTAATGCACAACCTTCAATGAAGGAATGCCCATTCATGCATATCGCCACACAGAAAATGCTCTAACTGAGAATCGAACTGGCAACGTCTAACTGTGCAGCGACAACGCTACCGCAGCACCACCACCGTAGTTCAATGTAGACAAATGGTTCTGCAATCCTACAGAAGTCACCAGGGAGACAAGCAGATACCCATAAGTCCATCCAAGCCTACAGCCATACAGAGAGATGTCACTGGTGACTGTATTGCATATGGAGCACTAACTCCACATTCCACATAGTTAGATTAAGACAGGGTGGTTGTGACCTGCCTGACGGGGACCAGATTATAATCCATCATAAGGGTCCTGAGGACCATTAAACCTAACAGATATGATTATTACCTAGGGGTGTTCATGTAAAAGGCAATGGTCTTAGGCACTGCAACCTAAAGGATGTGCAGAGAGACATGACAGAACTTACTAAGCATGCAATGGGGGCAGGTAAGACACTGTTCTGGAGCAGCATCTTGACTTCATAAAGAATGATGCAGAGTATAATGAGAAGATAAGTGACTTCAGCAGTTGGAGAAGTTGATGTCATTCAAATGGGATCAGGTATGTGTAAGTCTGGGATGAGATGGTGGATAAGACATCATGCCTCGGCATGGTTTGTGTACACCTCCTGAACCAAGGATTTCCCATACTGGCAAAAACATTTGCTGCACCCTGCTATTTTTAGGCAAGGTCCCCTTACTGGACATTTCAAGAAAGCAAATTCATTCAGATCCTATAAAATGAAGGTGGCAAAACTCAGTGACAGGAGTATTAACATAAAGATGACAGAACTTAGGGATGTTCTGCAACTTGATTAGAGCAGAATTTCCTTAATTACAAAAACTTGCCTCCACAGTAGTGAAAGCACTCTCTCTTTACCAGGAGTCAGTGTCTGTTATGCCTTCACACCAAAGAGAATCTGTTTTTGTCAGAAGTCACATCACTTCATGACAAATTACCCACAGTTCTAACTTAGTGCTCCACAAGGTCTAAATCACACATAACAAAGCCATTTACTATGTCATTTCCTACTAAAGATTTCCAACGATGCTTCCAGAAGATCAGCTTAACTACCATTCCACTTGAAGGATTCTCTGTTAAACCAAATGCTATCATGTAGGACACTTTAACGGGTTTATATTAGTACATTGAAGTATTACTACTTCGAATGTACTAATATCGAACCCTTTGCATTGAATGCTGAATATAGCGAAGCTGCAGAATATCGAATACTTTCCTAGGGAAAGTATTCGGTGGGCTGTTTCTGCAGCTTTGCTATTTCCTTGACTGTGGAGCGAAGGTTATGGACCGGGTTAAGGTAAGTGTGCGAACGAAGGTGAGTGTGCGATAGGGACCTTAGGGTTAGGGGGTGGGTAAGGTGAGTGTGCGATAGGGACTTTAGGGTTAGGGACCGGGTAAGGTGAGTGTGTGATCGGGACTTTAGGGTTAGGGAGCGGGTAAGGTGAGTGTGCGGTAGTTACGGATCTTAGGGTTAGAGTTGGGTTAAGGTAAGTGGATAGCTAGTAGTGTATGTAAGGTTTAGTGTAGGGTTTTGTGAAGTGTATGTGTGCGGATTATGTATTTTGGTGTGCTTGTGTTGTGTGTATGTTTGTTGGAACAGCAAATTTTTTCCCTGGGAAAAAAATTTGCTGTTCTGAATGTTTGATGTTGTGGTGTTTCGAGTGAAATGGTACAATATTAGAATATTCAATGTAGTAATACTTCGATGTTCTAATATAAACCCAACTTTATCTACTCAAACAGGAATTGGCTTACTTAAACCACAAAACATAAATAGGTGATTCTTTGACATCATTAATACAAATGCCATGAAAAAATATGACTTACCAACTTAGCCCTGGTTTGCATTATATTCAGTGTTACTACATCCATGGTAAAATCTGATCCCATATCAGTTGCATTTTCCTTCAGGCATTTTTGTATCTCTCACCCATGTTTTGACATTTCTTGAAATTTAATCTGTGACAGCTCTTAGGCAACTGAGGTAAATTTCCAAAAAACTTTCACCCATTGGTTTGAATGAAACAGTGGTCATTTTTACCTCTTACTTCCACAAACACCTACATAGTTGCATAGGCAATTCAGTGCCCATCCAATTTTAAGAATAAATTCATATGATAGAACACTTGTATAAATAAACTGTATAACAAAATTCTTGAACAAATGTAACCAAATCCAATTTCTCCTACCTCCAAAATATGCTGAAGCAAACTAACAAAGATCTTATAACACCATTAAAAATATAAAGCTAAGTATGAGCCACAGATGCAAAAGGGTATTGTAATTCCTTCATCTATATCAGAAAACCCAGATATAATGCCCCACAATGCACTGAATTGGGCCACAATATATCTACGTTGCATTTGGTGAAGATGCTTGCTGCTGCTGCCAGTCTTGCTCTTTCTTGGTGTGAGCTGATTGTCTTGGCAGACCCAAAACTGCAGGTACACATCATCCCTCATCAGTCAAGAAGGCACATATATAGCCAAAACAACAACCATTATAACTTTGATAATCAAGACATTCTTGATAGATTTACAGTGGAAAAGGATATTTTCAGGGTTTAGTGAGTGTGTACAACCCACAATTGGGAACTGAGGGGATGAGTGGTCTTCCTATGTCTGTAGATACTAAGGTAAGTAGAGCCCATACTATACTTGCCATGGGGACCTTCCAGAGACAGACCGGGGACACATTGAATATATCTCAGGCTTCTGCCTCGAGGATGCCTCATCAGTTCCTTGACATACTCTTGGCACATATGGATCAGTATATTCATTTGCCAGTTTTACTGCAGGATGTAGCCAGAACCATGGAAGCCTTCTATGGGATGGTACATTTCCCTGAGTTGGTTTATATGATGCATTGCATCCATGTTGCAATGAGGCCCCCATCAGGACCAAGGGGTGAGCATTACCAAAATAATAACAACTGCAGCTAGTATATGATGCATGGGGGTGTACCACCAATGTTCTGGTCTAGCATCCTAGCAGGGCCCATGATTTACATATCTGGCACTTAAGCTTACTCTATCACTTTTTCCTGCAGGACAGGATGCCCATAGTCACCTTGTTTATTTATTTTTGCATTTGTTTACCGGGAAAGTCCATTGGGCCCAAAAGAGCCCATTTTCAGTGGAGGCCTGGGAAGAAAAGCTCCGACAAGAACATAGATACAGAAAAAATTAAACATTAATTGGTACAGAAGTAGAAACAGTGTTACACATAGTTATTACATTAATAATTGTTAGTAAATGGAAAATTTGCAATAATTATGTAATAAATTATGCCTTGCTTAATGTATTGCTTAGTACTAATCCACCCTTCCCTTGTTATGTTTCTTCCCCCTTTCTTTTCTTGTGTTTTCCAGGTGATGCTGGCTACCCACTTGCGTCCTGGTGGATGACACCTATATGGAACCCTGTGAGAGCTTCAAAAGAAAAGTACAGCACTGTCCCATCCCATACACAGATTGTCATTGAGTGAGTGTTTGACCTCCTGAATGCTCATTTCCTTTACCTCAATGAGTCTAGGTGTACCCTTTAGTATGAGCCTGCTACTGCACACAGGGTGTTTATTGCATGTTGGATGCTGCACAATATAATCATGGGTGAGTTTGGTGGTGAACTAACCCACAATGGCACTAAAGCTCCCAGTATAGGTCCTGCACAACTAATGGCAGTGTTGGTGGTCAGCCAGTATCAGTTGTAAAGGCACCATGTGACAGGCTCATGCATGGTATATGGCTGCACATGCAAACAGCCAGTGTCTAGTTCACAGTGATGGACCATAACATTCAGGTTAGTGTTA
This sequence comes from Protopterus annectens, assembly GCF_019279795.1. NCBI lineage: Eukaryota > Metazoa > Chordata > Ceratodontiformes > Protopteridae > Protopterus > Protopterus annectens. The sequence goes on from NC_056737.1 coordinate 651,922,168, forward strand.
CCTTCATTATTAAAAACACACAGCAGATAATTGATGTATGCAGTGCAAGGCCTACAGTCACTGTACATCAGACAGTCGCTTTTATCCTTTAAAAAAAAATATTAAGTATAGTTAACTCATAGGGTTTATTTATATATATTTTCTGTTTATTGGCATCATATGGTAGGAGTCATGCCTAACTATTCAGTAAGATCTGTGCAGTGAATGGAATTGACAGTATGTAAAGAATACCTAAATTTTGTAGTTTATTGCTGCATGTGCTATGTTTAGGAATGCAGTGAAAATGCAAATAATCCCCCGGATTCACAAAACCTCCGTGTAAGACTAAATAAGTCTTACTCAGAAACTGCAGTTGAAGGGTCTGACATAAGCGTGCCATGCATATTCATGAGGGCATGCTGACTACACTCCAAGTCTAACACGGACCGTGCAGGAAGGCAGGGGGTGTGTCTGACTGCCGAACAGTTCTAAGGTCCACGCCTCTGCAAGTGTCTGAATTGTGAAATGTCAACACACATGAGCGAGTCCACTCAAATGTCAACATACCCAACACTACACTCCCTCACATTGTAAACCCCCAGTTCAGTTATAAAATGTAAAATATAATTTTTTTTCTAATTCCCAATATAGCTGCCCGTATTTGTGCATGTTTGCGTGGGTGTGCCCATAGCTTAGCTAGAGTTAGCAATGTCGGCATTGAAGAGCATAATAACAAATGTTTATGCAAATCAATCCAAATAGCAGTAGCGTAGTGAAAGAGCCTTCGCACAAAGAGGAGGCATTCATGGTTCGAGTCCCACCACTCCTCTCTCAGTCTTATGTTTTAAATTAGCATATGAAATAATTTCTGACATATATATGACTAAAATCTTACTAAAAAGTATTGACATGGCCTATGTATCAGTGAACAAAATGTATATATAGAAATGTAAGAAGGATCTTGACATATAAACGCCCATAGCTAAGTAGCACTTTACCCAGCGCAATCTAGTTGCCCACAGCTAAGCAGCGCTTTACCCAGTGCAATCTAGTTTCCCACAGCTAAGCAGCACTATACCCAGTGCAATAAGCTTGCGTGGAGCTGCGCTAACCAATGCACCATAGGGCAACATGGAGATACGTCGGGCAACATGAAGCAACATGGAGCAACATTGAGCAAAGTTGCTTAAACACAGCCACACCACCTAGCCTGTCTGGACAGTAGTAAAATAAAATGCAATAACAAGTTTTGAACCCAGGACACTGTGCACCATAATCAAAGTACTGAACCACTAAGCCATGACAGCTTAGGATAAATGCCCACTGTTAACATACATATACTTATAAATGGTAGATTAACCATTGCTAAGCAGGTCTGCAGTCAGCCAAGATTTTTTCAAAAACGGCCAATCACAAAAAAGTGTAGGAAATGCAGCATATTTAAGCTCCATAGGCGGGAATACTCACCATAACTGATTGTAGCTCCCATCTGCAGTTAGAATGGCTAGTGCTGGAGAGGGTGCACACTTTCGAGCACAACGCTGGGGCATTGAGGAGTTAAAATACATGGTTTGGCTCCTAGTCCATTGTCATGAGTCTCAACTCCTGCAAGGCCAGTTCCAAGGGACGGAGTATAAGGCAGAGGCTTGGAACCGGTTGGCTCATGAACTCACCAGTGCCACAGGCATCCCTCAGACTGGTGAGCAGGTCCGTCACCACCATGCAGACCTGAAGAGACGGAAGCAGGACCTACTGAACCAATGGATCCAGGAGGCCAGTCATATGCAAGATGCCCCACTACTAAGTAGGTAGCCATGGAATGCAGTATGTAAGACATGCTAATATAGTCTAAATAATGGATAGGTCTGTCTCAATATCCCTTCATTTGCTTCACAGCTACAGGTGTCCATGCTGTGAATCAGCAAGCCTATGCAGATAGGCTGCACCACCAGGCAGGTTAGTAATTATTCTGCATGTATTGTTATATAATATATGTGAGAGAGCATGAAAAAAGTGTTGTAGCCCAATAATGCAGCTATAAAATGCCCTGAATAAATGCTCTGCATGTACTGTTATATAACATAAGTCAGAGAGCCAGAAATAGAGTGTAGTAATCCATTAATAAAGGTAAAATAAGTCTTGAATACTATCTCTGCATGTACTGTCATATAAAATAAGTGAGTGAGCCTGAAAAAGAGTGTTGTAACCTATCAATAAAGGTATAATATGTCCTGAATAGGTCTTCCGTATGCACTGTAATATCAAATAAAGGAGAGCACCTGTAGAAAAGAGTGTTTAATGTCATTAATAAAGGTATAATACTTTGAGTGTGTCTGTGTCACTTACATTGAAATGTTGTTGTACCCTTGCATTAAATAAATAGTACTGTTGTATTAAGTGCTGTCAACACACAGTTGTGCAGTCCCATATAAAGTGGATGAAGGAAGTGCCAGTAGCTGTGAAGCATATAACAGTCCTCAACAGTTGGTAAATGGCTGTCTTGCATAGGTAAATCTGGCACACGAGTAGCTTGTCAAGGTGTTCCCCAGAAATGTGAGTGTGCTACATGAAATGTAGGGTTCTGTAGAAAATTAACTGAAAATGTCACGTGAACACATCCAGATATGTAGATACATAAATATAAAAATAAAATACAACTATGTAGCAGTAACATCTGCATTTTGGACAGTTAGTATGTCAGATATAGGTCAGGTATATAATGAACTAGCCAAACCCATTACACAATCTAATGCGTGTTGCCTAGTGTAATAATACATGTAGGGGATATACACCTGCAGTCAATAGGAATGTAGTGTAGAGTAAAAGTACTAATAAGATGTTAATGGAGGTTTCTTTTTACATCCTACTCCATGTGCATAAACAATGCAATTCCACACCTCAATGGGTATGTCTAATCTCAAAACATTTGTTGGGACATATGTCCTATTGTTCTATAAAAATCTGCATTTCCTTTGATGCATGTGCCCTGTTCAAACACCACAATCTTGGTGGCCTGTTGCCACCAATCATCCCTGCATGCTGTTGTAATGTCCACTGTCGTTCAATATATGCATGTATTATGCTTGCTGTTCAACTGTTGTAGCCCTGGTGTGTTGGGTTAATGGGAATATTACTGCATGCTGTTACAACTAATTTGGAATGCTGTTGTCTATGTTGTAATTAAACACACCTAATCACAGAACGTATGGGAAGGCCAGTCCCAGCGGACCCACCTGTCCCTCCACAGCTGGTGATTGCACCTGGCACCAGCAGGTCTGGTGCCCAGCCGGGGCTACCCTCCTCCATTGGTCCTGTGCCATCTTCAGGTGAAAGCACTTCAGGGGATGGGGCTCGTCCCCCCCTGCAAGCATGGGCAGAGAAGGGCCACCTGTCACCCTCCAAAGGGTCTGGGTTGTGGTGCGTAGGGAGATCCAGTGTTTAGTCGCTGATCCCCTACACCAGCTTGAGGCGAGAGTGGCGTGACTCACGGGTGAGCCTGCCCCTCCTACGCAGCCCCCAGCACAGCCGGGTCTGTGAAGGTTCAGTGGTGACTGCCCATGGGTGGGGATCTCAGTCCCACTGTTACCATCTGTGGGCTAATGGGCTTGCAATTTCCAAACATCCATCCCCGTCAATTGTGTTCACCCACCCCATGTATCATACTCCGCCCCTGTATGCGTCTTGTTTGTCTTGTCTGTTTACCTCCCCAACCTACCTCCCCAAATACACCTACTTCCTCTACCTCACATTCCACCCACACCTTTAAAAAAAAAAAAAAAAAAAAAAAGGCAATCTGTACCCACAAAAAAATGACACCCCATATATAGCTGCCCATTCCACACACATGACTGCTGGACATGTAAACTGATAATTAGAATTGGCAGTACAACATACTTTGTTGTACAGAAGAAAAGATGGCAGGACACTGCTGCTGCTCAATAAAACTTTTAATAAAAACTTTAAAACAAGTGAACGAAGTAATCCAAATACAGACAAAATGAAAAAAGGTTAGCGCTTTCGGGTTACACCCTTCATCAGACAACAAACACTGCATGCACATTCTTTTTAAAAAGAGTCACAACCAATGAAAACTTTGTAGGTCAATGAAACACACGCCTCCTCAGGAGTGTGGGTTTTAAAGGAATAACATCATTTAAACCTGGGGGTAGGTGTGCCATTAAATCTATAATCCTGGCGGATAAGGGGGGAGCTATTGTTTTAATGGACACTGCATGGTACAATGACAAAATAAAACATTTGCTACAAGATGATATGGCTTATATAGAGATTAATCCTGTATCTGTAAAACATATAGTTGATAAAGTACATAAGAAGTTAAATACCCTGAAGAACAACTTTAGTATCACTGAAGAGACTTATCAGTTTTTACTGATAGAGAAACCAGTAATCCCAATATTTAAGGCACTACCCAAACTGCACAAATGTTTGAATGACCCACCCCTTAGGCCGACTGTTTCGGGCAGGGGATGGGTAACTGAAAATGTCTCCATATGGATAGATTTTTTATTAAAACCTTATATCCAACAAATGGATAATATCCTGATAGACACAGGGCATTTTTTACAGATCTTGGGGAATGTTATTAAACCTGCCAATGTAGATAATGTTCTTATGGTGACACTAGACATTAACAGTCTTTTTACAGTGATCAATAATGATTATGGTATTACCTCTATAATTGAACTTTTGACAGGTTTGGGTGTCACTGAGAACAAAATAGAACTTATTAGGGATTTGTTAACATTAGTGCTGGATAATAATGTTTTTCTGGGAGCTGGCTCCACGTATAGGCAAGCACAGGGTGTAGCCATGGGCACACCCTGTGCCAATACCTATGCGAACCTTGTCCTCTCAAAATGGGAAATGATGAATATTTTGGGAAATGCTACTTGGAAGGATCACATCTTGATGTATGTTAGATTTGTAGATGATATTTTTATTCTTTGGAATGGAGAATATGACATGTTTAACAGTTTTTTGTCATACCTACATACTACCACCACCTTCCTTAAGTTTAGTGCGAACACATCTTACCACTCTATAGATTTTTTAGATGTGAGGGTTACACAACAACAAGTAGGCTTTTCATCCAGCCTACACAAGAAAGACTGTTGGAAAAATACCCTGCTGTCCTACGACAGCATGCATCCTCGCCACATTTTCCCAAACATTGTTAGAGGGCAAGTGAGTCGTATCTCCTGGATTAGCACAGATGACAAGCAATTTGAACAAGAGTTAGTGAATCTAACGGGGCACTTTGAGCAGAGAGGCTATGGGAAGAATATGGTAAGGAACGTCATAGATAATGGTAAGATCCATAGACAGACTAAATTTAGACCTTGGCTCAATAGGAATCAGCTTCAGGCTCCCGTAGTGACCGTGCAGGATACCACCATACAGAGAGGCACCAAGTTGTTGTTCACCTATGGGAGCAACATCAGAGACATCTGTAGAATTGTTAACAACAACTGGAACATCCTCACCAGTGATACCAGTTTAAAGGGGCTAATTGATAACAGACCTTATTTTCAATATAGAAGGAATAAGAACTTGAGTGACATTTTATGTAAGGAGAATAGTCTCTCTGAGAGCAGGCCATTTAAGAGCAGGGCAGGTACACTTCCATGTGGTACTTGTAAAGCTTGCAGCTTTATCAATAAAGAGGTTAACTTCATACATAGAACCACCGGGAAGAATGTTGTTTTTAAAGGTAGAGCCACTTGCAGGACCTCAAATGTGGTCTATTTGGCTGAATGCACAAAATGCCCCAGTTTCTATGTGGGCATGACCACAAATATGTTTAAGGTGAGAATCCTACAACATTTAGGAAGTATAAGGAATAGGGATGACAGCAATGCCTTGTATAGGCATATATGCATACATCCAACACATAGCTTTTCATTTAGAGTGATAGTTAACATTAGAATGAATAATCGGGGATGTCAGGCTGCAGACTGCCTTGGATGAAACTAAATGGATTATAGACTTAATGGCACACCTACTCCCAGGTTTAAATGATGTTATTCCTTTAAAACCCACACTCCTGAAGAGGCGTGTGTTTCATTGACCTATAAGGTTTTCATTGGTTGTGACTCTTTTTAAAAAGAATGTGCATGCAGTGTTTGTTGTCTGATGAAGGTGTAACCCAAGCTAACCTTTTTTCATTTTTGTCTGCATTTGGATTACTTCATTTACTTGTTTTAAAGTTTTTATTAAAAGTTTTATTGAGCAGCAGCAGTGTCCTGCCATCTTTTCTTCTGTTTTGCTTATTTTGGATTCGCAGGACTTTGGATTCATTTTGTTTAACATACTTTGTTGTCCTCACCCCTCTCTCAGGGGTGGAAGATTCCAAATTTCACTCCAAATTTGTAACATATGCACAGCTGTTGCTGGTAAAGAAGTGGGCAGCTATGGACCTTCCCTACACCTGTTATGCACATCCCAATCTGGTTTCCCTACTGTCTTTCCCTCTTTGTGCCCCCTTTTTCACCACTTTCCTATCTCCCCATTTTCTTTTCTTTAAAAGAAATTAGCACAGGGGGTAGCGGGAGTAAGCACTTTTAAGCAGTAGTTAGCGGGTTTGAGCGAGTGTGCGCATGTGTGCACTTAGCTAAGTATTGCTAAGCATCACGCAAACCCGCACAAACCCGCTTACAACTGCTTAAATTTGCCTTAATCACTCTGTACGTCAGGGCCCTTATTCTGTTCAGCAGCAAAATAAAACACCTCTGTCAGTCTTGAACCCCAGACCTTGGACACACTTGACTGCATGAAGTACCACTAAGCCACAGCAAACATACAATAACTTGGTGCTGAAATACATATATCATGCTAAACAATGAGTGAATGTAAAGGAAAAATAGGAAGGCCATAACACAAAGCTTGTTCTGTGGATCTTTACCAGCAATTGTTGTGGAATTGCATTACATGACTGTGATAAGAGAAGCAGCCATTCTAGCAGCAAATAATGTTATTGAGGCACTTTACAACCCCCACACAGTATCATAGCAGGGCAAACACTGGCATATCTGATTAGGGCAGAGGCCATACTTCCTGATTGTGAAACATATTTTAGCTGTGTCCCTCTGAATCCGTCTGAAAAGTACTGACATCAGTCAGAGAGGTGTTGTATTACACAATGAATAATCACAATAATAACAGTAGACACTGCTTGTACTTCATAAAAAGAGTACAAATCCACATGCACTGCTTCACTCAAGTCTACACTTACTGTCTCTATTAGTTGGAAGGTGTACCTCACATTTAACTATCTATCCCTGACTCCAAACAAATATGTATCTGAGTGTTTCATAGGCCTGGAAGAGGCGCAAACACACAGGCATATCAGCTCATCTGCTGTTACACACTCTGCAAACAGCTTTGTGTGGACTTCCACAAGCATACCCTTATGTAGGAGTACAACACAGAAATACCAAAGGATCTAGCCATGTACTGGTAGCAACTGACTGTAACAATGCCATTGTACCAGTGCTGCAAACACCTGTGGGTTGCACAGACAAAGAATAACAGGCTAACATCTGTCCACCATCTGGATAGGCTCACAGTTGGGACCTATGCAGACAGACCACCTGCCTTGATAAACCAACAGGTACACACCAATCCATTAAGTCCAGTAAGATAACACTCACACAATAAGATGTAATGCTCTCTGTATATCTGCACCCCCCCCATATTTTAAATATACATGTGTTTAGAGTCAACCAAGGATGTAGGTAGGCATACTCATTAGTGGAATTGTCCAGTTTACCTGAGACTCCCGTGCTAACGTCAACAATAAAAAGTACACAAACCCTGCAGAAGTGAGTACATCAAAATGCACAGTATAACAGTCCACAAACAGTTCATGTGTCAAACGAATACTTCTCAATAACTACTTTTGTATGGCAGTCAATTACATAAGTAGAAATGAAACTACATACTCACATATATCTTGTGTAAGCATTCGTAGGGGTGACTTAAACACTACACTGATAGCTCTGTACTGGAAGTGGCAACAGTCAGGTCTGAGTACAACATGTACATCACTGTCTACACCTCTAGCTTCAGATATAAGAAGTATACCAACCTTCTGACTGAAACAACAGTGTACACAGCAAACAGGCATGGGCCCCACTCTGGAAATCTGAAAGGGCTACACCTATAAAACCTAGCATTTTGACAGTGAGTACTGCAATTACCACATAGCAGGCTGTATGCATTTACCAAATGCTGTGAATCAATTGGGGCAGAGGTCATCACATGCACATCTGCTGATACCTATAAAAGCAGACTGTACTTGCTATCCCCACATGCAATCATTACATTGCACCTGATACAGCTACACAGAACTTGTGTCTGAGTTTTCCAGGAGTTATTACTTAATAACGCAAAAGTTTACTTGAGTAAGGATACTCTAGTGAATCATCCACCAAATAAATTAATTAAGTAAAAAAAAATAAATAATTAAAAAGAAAGGGAATTAAGTAGAAGCTATCTCTACTTAGGCAACACCAAAAAAAAATTGTCCAAAAAAAAAAACAGACGGACCTGAAAGTAACAAACAGGTATGTGACAGAAATGTGATCACCAGCAAGTAGTAGATGTACTGCAAATACTTTGAAACATGCATATGTGGCAGCAGTAGGTATGTATGCACTTATTCCATGCATGACTACTGCCATGAACAAATTAGTGTGTAGCTGTGTGCAGTGGGACATAACTGTGACATATGTAGCTCAGCATTTAATGTCAAACATCCAATCATGTCATCTATGTTTTGTACAGTACTATGTATAATGGCTGTCTGGGGGAGTAGTGCAAAAAGCTATATAAACACGGATGTGACAGAGTAACACATGCATGATAGTCATATAATGTGTAGCTTAGCATTGGCAACAGCTGTACCAGGCTAGTATAGTAATGTTTAGTAGTATTAGCAGCTATAAATACTCCCTGTAATATTACTGCCATGCACACATGTGACAACTGTTCATGTTGTAGCAAGGCCCAACAGGTCAACCGTGAGGTCTACAGATGTACAACAATGTGTACCTTGTGTGTGTATGGCACACACATATGTAGAGATAGTTATGTGTCAAATATATTTGCATCTTAACATGTGCATAGAGCAAGGTACATACTGCAACTGTTTGTGAAGGGTGGACATATATATGTTGGTGAAGGTTGTTATGTGCATATTTTCATGTAGGTTGTAGTGTGTGGCAAACAAGATAGCTTACAGTGCTGGTATATGACATGTGGTGTTTAAACGCTGTGGGTATGATTTGCTATGTTTATAGTCTTCCAGACAGGGAGTCCTGCTAAAGATACATGGCCTGAGAATACCCTCAATGCAGTCTGCACAAGACTGTGCAAAATTGTTACATAACTGTATCTCTCTCAACCCTTGCATAATTGATATTCCCACCATGAAAGGTGGACTGTATATGTGCCAACATGTAAATCTATATGTACACCAATAGATGTTTATATGTAAGCTCAAGCTCAATGTTGTAAATGTATTGCCATCCCTTTTGTTAAAAACCCTGTCCCCATTAACTACCACATAGGTGGTAGTCTACTCCACACCAAAACTGTGATAAGAGACCACGGGACACAGGTGGACAGTAGTGTCCCTTTTGACAATCACAGTGCCACACTGGTCATGTAAACCGTGTACGGTCCACACGTCATCACAAAAGGTGTGTCATACATGGAATGAGAGGTCAGTGTTCCACTCTACTCATCAGTCATAACACCCATCATAGAGTACAATGGGCATTTTGGTATGTACCTCAGAAGACATCTACAGCAACTGTAGATGCCAGGCACAAGCACCACAAAGAGTATTACCAGACTCAAACAGATGCCCTATGCAGACTGTCTTACAAAACCACAGCTACACTGTTTCACATAATGCACACCCAGAGCCAACCTCTGCCTAACATACAAAGCTATGCCAAACCCACAGCTGTTGGACATGCTCCATGTCAACAGATCCAAATCCCTACAAGCTACACACTGTACTGATCTAAACCTTGTAACGACAAAAATCAGAACATGCTGGAGTGGTACATGCTCATCTCAGACACATACCACACCCTGGAACTAACTACCTATCAATAGCAAAGAATGGTCCTCATTAGCAGTCGTCATGAATAATCATGATGAATGGATGTGACATAGGAAATACAACCCGGGAATCACCTCTGTGGCTCTGCATGACATGGGCACATGAACTTAAATTTCATGGGTGTTGAAGGGCAGGGTACTGTATGGCTAGGCTTCTATAGGCCCTACACCTAATAGCCTATGAGCTACCTATGAACTGATACACACACCCATGTACATGTTGCATTAATTGCTATGTGAGGTTGACTGAGTGTGATGGTGAATGTGTAGGTGAATGTCAACTTGTGTATATGTGTGATGTTTATATCATGGTATGTAGTGTTCTAGCTGTGATCCCCACAAAAGATATGTATGCTATTGCTAGGCAGCAAAAGCAGTATGGTATAAGGTGTGACATAGTCCCATGGTGTTGACTGGAGTGTGCCATTGTAGGCTAAAGCGGTACATGTATGCTCATTGATTGTTGACACTAGTGAATACAAATCCCGTATGTATTGTAGTACTACCTGAAGCTGTAGGCATGAACAGCACAGTATGGTGTATATCCACATTGCTTTGAAACACTGTTTTGTTTGCTACCTGTAGTCCACACACATTACATACCTCAGGCAGAAGGCTTTATAAGTGCTGACACACAGTACTGTATGGTACACAGGTAAAGCTCATCTGGGTTGCCATACCTTTGTGTCTTGTAGGTATGTCTGATGTGTGTGTGGGTATGCCTGTAACATGGCCTGGGTCGTATGTGTGTTACAGGATATAAGTGCATATCTAGCAACATGTATAGTGTAGTACAGCAGTATGCCACCTATATTGATGAATGTGCACATATGTTACTTAGGGGTTGCTATCAACAAGTAGTGTGGTGTACTGGTAGTACTGTAACTGTACTTTACAATCATTTCAATGGATGACAATTTTCTGTATGCATTAGCTTCATATAAACCTCCTGTGGCTAGGTGGTGCATTGTGTCACATACATTGTGCTATGTGCTGTTGTATAGTCTAACATACTGGTTTCACTTTGTTGCTGTGCAGAACATGGTTTAATATATAGAACGTTCCAGGCACTGTCAGGCAGTTGTGGGCTGAGCACTGATGTATGGGATTAAAAGTGTGTATCTACTGACAGCCAGTAGGTTGCTAAATATGTCATTTCATTGATATCCGTACTTTAGAATGTCAAGTGTGCTACAAGACTTGCTCACAATAATTGTCTTATTTTCTTCCAGGGACATGTCTCATCATCGCAACCCTGCCTATTCCCCTGAAGAGGAGGAAGTAATCATATCCACACTAGTACAACATCACACCCTGCTGTTCTCCAGAACCAGCCAGGACCAGCATGAGCATACTGCACTGTGGCAGGATGTTGTCTGTCATGTTAATGATGTAGGCATGCATAACCGGACTTATGAGCAGGCACGCCATCACTGCAGTGATTTAATCAGACATGTCCAGCAACATGCCTCTGATGTCCACAGACAACAGCTTGCCACAGGTGGTGGTGCAGCATCACACCTGCTTCTCACCAGAGTGGAAGAGCTGCTCCTCAGCGTGGTGGCTCCTGGCCAACCACTACAACAAACATGTGTCATCATGGAGGCCGGAGTCACCCAGCAAGTTGACTGTAAGCGTGCAGGTAACATGCCATATCTGTAGACTACTGTTAGCTCGATTGTTGGAACATGCACATGTCAGATGTGTGCTGTGCATTTGGAAGATGTGGAGCCTGGTGTTGTGCAATACTGATAATTTTGAACATAATCTGAATGCCTGCGACTGTCAACCATTGTACTACTGTAAAATTGCAAAGTCCCAGCAGCAATGCCACAGTTGTTGACACTGACAAACTGTCTCATATCCTTGTACGTCCCTCTGGTGTGACAGCAAGACAGAAGACCCATGCTGGTGAGTGTTCTACATTTCATATGGCAAATAACATGTGCATGTCATAGGTGGGTTTTAGGCCATTTACACATGTACAACACATACACATAATGCATGCTCTGCAGGTTTCCTGTGGGACTATGCACATCCCAGTAGCATGAGTGGCTGCCTCAAACACATGCTATACACAGAGCATCCCAAACCATTGTGGTACACTGTAGTGGACATTGTATAGGCAGAGTCAATACACATGCACACAACATACACCACCTTGTCATACACAGTACATGTCAATATTATACACATGGCATATGTAGACACCTGCTGTAAGGTCAGGCTCCAGTATCCCAAATGTCATCCACACAGCACACATACTATACCTGAGGGGTAGAGGCCCATCATGGGGCATTGCAAAACTCTTCAACAAACAAGACATTCATGTTAGGCAATGCTCACTATTGAACACCTTACATACCCATGTAACAACTGCCTGTGAAATGGTTAATGTAGCCACAGTGCAGCAGCTCAGGTACAGCAAGATAGTTGCCAGTGTGGCACACATTAGTGGCCTTGAGTGACCACATGATGCTGCCTGATGATGGCTCATGGTACTACACTACATCCAGTTACAGTAACTACAGTACAACACATAGCATTCATTGCTATACACCTGACAGTTGTGTGCATCCATCCATTGTATGTATACCTATGAGTGATGGTGCACAGGACATTGTAAAGCATGTAATACATGGACAGCAATGTTGTGTCCATGTACACATTGTGTTCCAGGGTGAGGCCAATCATTGATCAACACACATGCATAAAACAGATGTATACTGTTATTAACAAGGACTCTCTACACTCGCACTGCATGCTGTTGAGCAACAAACATCTTGCATGCTGACACATGTGATAGGACTCTTTGGCTTGTGATACTGTACTCCACCATCAACCACTAATTGGGTATGTTCTGTATTGCTGTTGGTGTGTGTGTGTGTGTGTGTGTCTACTTTAGTGGGTAGTGTATTTGTGTTCATGTGTGCATGTGTTCATGTGTGAATGTGTGCATGTGTGCATGTGTGCATGTGTGCATGTGTTCATGTGTGCATATGTGCATGTGTGCATGTGTTCATGTGTTCATGTGTGCATATGTGCATGTGTTCATGTGTGCATGTGTTCACGTGTGCATGTGTGCATGTGTGCATGTGGTCATGTGCTCATGTGTTCATGTGTGCATGTGTGCATGTGTGCATGTGTGCATATGTTCATGTGTTCATGTCTGCATGTGTGCATATGTGCATGTGTGCATGTGCATGTGTTCATGTGTTCATGTGTGCATGTGTGCATATGTGCATGTGTTCATGTGTGCATGTGTTCATGTGTGCATGTGTGCATATGTGCATGTGTGCATGTGTTCATGTGTGCATGCATGTATGTATATGTGCATGTGTTCATGTGTGCATGTGTTCATGTGTTCATGTGTGCATGTGTGCATATGTGCATGTGTGCATGTGTGCATGTGTTCTTGTGTTCATGTGTTCATGTATGCATGTGTGCATGTGTGCATATGTGCAAGTGTTCATGTGTGCATGTGTGCATGTGTGCATGTGTTCATGTGTTCATGTGTGCATGTGAGCATATGTGCATGTGTACATGTGTGCATGTGTGCATGTGTTCATGTATGCATGTGTGCATGTGAGCATATGTGCATGTGTACATGTGTGCATGTGTGCATGTGTTCATGTGTTCATATGTGCATGTGTGCATGTGTGCATGTGTTCATGTGTTCATGTGTTCAGGTGTGCATGTGTGCATATGTGCATGTGTGCATGTGTTCATGTGTTCATGTGTGCATGTGTGCATATGTGCATGTGTGCATGTGTGCATGTGTTCATGTGTTCATGTGTTCATGTGTGCATGTGTGCATGTGTGCATGTGTTCATGTGTGCATATGTGCATGTGTGCATGTGTGCATGTGTGCATGTGTTCATGTGTTCATGTGTGCATGTGTGCATGTGTTCATGTGTACATGTGTGCATGTGTGCATGTGTTCATGTATGCATGTGTGCATGTGAGCATATGTGCATGTGTACATGTGTGCATGTGTGCATGTGTTCATGTGTTCATGTGTGCATGTGTGCATATGTGCATGTGTTCATGTGTGCATATGTGCATGTGTGCATGTGTGCATGTGTTCATGTGTTCATGTGTGCATGTGTGCATATGTGCATGTGTGTATGTGTGCATGGGTGCATGTGTTCATGTGTTCATGTGTGCATGTGTTCATGTGTTCATGTGTGCATATGTGCATGTGTTCATGTGTGCATGTGTGCATGTGTTCATATGTGCATGTGTTCATGTGTTCATGTGTGCATATGTGCATGTGTTCATGTGTTCATGTGTTCATATGTGCATGTGTTCATGTGTGCATGTGTGCATGTGTTCATGTGTTCATATGTGCATGTGTGTATGTGTGCATATGTGCATGTGTTCATGTGTGCATGTGTGCTAACATCATGTACAGATTGTAAAGTGTGTTTCCTGTCTCCCTCTCACAGGTGCTGAGGTTGTGTTGGTTGAGTGCAGCAGGGAACCTGAAGACACTGCCACAAATAGTGGAGATGATGAAACATGTGTTGTGGCACAGGCAGTTTGACAGGGTCTGTCGCTGTTCCGCCAATCGACAGTACACAGCTTTCCACACCATTTATGCACACATTCATACTGCCAATACATCCCTCATCACCAATGGCCTTAGCTAAGGGACAGCATACAGTAGGCATTGACCAGGATAGTGTGGTATCTATGGCACATGCAACCCCTCACAGCAGCCATACCCAGAATCCTAGGACGTTACCACATAGGCAGATGTCCAGGGATTCTCGTGGGAGCACCGCTGGTCGTAATGCCCCTTGCAGACATGCCCCCACAGGTCTTACAACCTCAGGTATGTTCTGGGCTGTTATGCAGGCACAGGCATGTATGGAACGGTACGCCAGACAGGGACTGAGGGCGCAGAGGACCCATAACACCGCTATCAATGACAGTATCCTTGACCTTGCGGGTGCAGTGCATCACTACACCGAGGTCATTGATAGACGTTGAGGGGAGACATTAGATGTCCTCCTCAATGTAATGTCCATGTGCCAGGACAGTGCAGGATGGCCGAGACGTCCAACATCATTGGCTGGCAGTCTTCGCAGACGACACACAAGTCACAACCGCTCCCGTAGTGGCAGTACCAGCCTCAGCAATGTTGGAGCATGGCTGTCAATAGACCGTCATAGAAGACCACGTGCACGTGGCTCTGGCCAGTCCCAGCAGGGACATGGGTCCAGTCGATATGCCTCTGCCTCTGAGGATAGTACCCAGTCTGACTTAGTACTCGATACTGTCCGTTGCACCCCTGTCAGGCACAGGTACTCTGTCTGTGGCCAGAGACGGTGATCTGTACAGCCTGGCAGGTACAGTCTGTGGCTGTCCCACAACCTCCTGTATACGGCAGCCACATGGTGGAACTGTGTGCATGCAGACACACACACATAATCCAAACACCTGGGGCTAACACATACACACACACACATCACATCAACATTGACCAATGCTGTACTGTTGTCCCTCCCTCACACACACACACACACACACACACACACACACACACACACACACACACACATACATGTCAATTGGATGGGTCAATGTCGGGCTCTGGCAAACCAGCAACACACCCTGTGCATATGATGAAACTGTGCCACCTCCTGTCATCTGTAACACTGATGCAGGAACAGGTTAACATAGTGCTGATGCACAGGGTGACTTTATAGCAGTGTAGCAATGTTAGAATGTTGTCAACAGTACAGTGTAATGATATCCCTGTAGGTATATCTGAACAGGCATGATGCAATAGAGCTATGATAATCAATGTAGTATTGTTTACAACAGTGTTAATTCCAAAAATGTATTGTCCGCCCATGTGCCACTGATGTGTGTAGTTTTGGCAGCATGTGTTGATGAGTGGACAGTATGTGTGTGATGTGTGCAGTACAGATTTGCAGGTGTACATATGTGAACATGGTGGAGGTGCACTGTCTGCATGTACGTGCATAGTGGACACATGGGAAGGGCGACATGCTCTGTATTACACAGTGTCAAAACTTCATTGTTTCTATTGGTGGCCAGTATGCATTTTAATACACATACGTTTTAACTTGGGTACACATGTGTGTATGACATGGTTTGACACTATGCTGTGGGTGATACTGTTACTATCTGTGATTGGTTTGCATTCTGGTAGTGTACACAACCTCAACAGCCTGACCATGACCAATCGTTAGATGATGTCTTGACAGCTGACACACAGATGTAGGGAACTCAGTAGCATTTGGAACTCTCCGGTACTGTACTATACCAGTAGCCAGTGGTATTGACCGCCACCCATCCTGGGACCACTCCTGTCTGGCATATAGCCCTCTTAGGTACAAGCAAACACACTAGGGATATGTCTGTCCACATCTGGAAATGCATACAGTGGCCTACAATGCATTCTCCGGATGAGACACTTATCCTGCACAAGGGTATCATACAGACAGATACCCATTGTCCAACCTATGCTGTAAAGCTGTAAGCCAAATATAGCATAGTCATCCACATTTGTTAAACATAGTATCCCGACAGTACCACATAGGTAGTAGCCCCAAACATGTAGAATGGGTACCGATGTGTACATACAACCAAGTGTTATGTCATCTGTCCTTTGGTATTCATATTTTCATAGGTATTCTGAAGTCCCTCGGTGTATCACATAACCAATAAGGGGTCAGTATGCATATCCACAAAGTTGTTGTACACCTATAATGAATGTCCATTATTGACAGACTTTGTTGCGTTTGAACATGTCTGAAATATACCCAAGGCATGAACCCCCACTCACACTATTCTATAGAAACTGTCATGGGTGTGTGTGACACAGATGACCTAGGCCAC
This sequence comes from Protopterus annectens, assembly GCF_019279795.1. NCBI lineage: Eukaryota > Metazoa > Chordata > Ceratodontiformes > Protopteridae > Protopterus > Protopterus annectens. Next base: position 651,939,172 of record NC_056737.1, read on the forward strand.
ACATCACTACAGTGTCTGGCCTTGTCACAAACATACATATGTGACCGAAGGTCTGAAAAGCAGCAGCACAATCTGTCATAGGTGACAGATGTATTCATGTAGAAAGCAGGCTTCACACATATGAACTAATTGAGGTCATATGTACATATATGTATTTGCCACACAGATACCTGAAGTCTGCAATGTACATACTTCTGTTATACTGATATGTCATACAGTAGTAAAAGCTAAACACACAACACATTGATCAACAGTATCACACACACACACACCAATTGCTGGATTTCAAACCCCTACCTAATTATTTTATGATACTAGAGAGTTACGCATTAACACCACATGCTATATGCTCTGGTGGGGCTTTTTATTTCCACTGCTATATTTGCAGGATGCTGACATCATCAGACTTGCCAAACAGGAATGTAACACTTTTAAGGTGTTTTCCTAGTTTCCAAAAAGGGCAATACTCTCAGAGGAAATCACACAGAAACATACCCCCCCACACACTCAGCAACTGCAGGATTCAAACCCCTACCTAACTAGGTTATGATAATACAGAGGTACACATTAACACAATGTGCTATATGCTTTACTGGGTGGGTTCATTTCCAATGCTATATTTGTAGGATGCTGACATCATCAGACTTGCCAAACAGGAATATAACACTTTTAAAGTGTTATGATACTATAGAGATACACATTAACACGACGTGCTATATGCTTTACTGGGAGTTTTCATTTCCAATGCTATATTTGTAGGATGCTGACATCATCAGACTTGCCAAACAGGAAGATAACACTTTTAAGGTGTTTTCCTAGTCTCCAAAAAAGGGCAATACACTCAGAGGAAATCACACAGAAGAATACACACACACACACACACACACACTCAGCAATGGCAGGATTCAAACCCCTACCTAACTAGGTTAGGCTACTACAAAGATATGTATTAACATGATGCACTATATGCTACACTGGGAGGTTTTGTTTCCAGTGCTTTATTTGTAGGATGCTGACATCATCAGACTTGCCATACAGGAACATAACACTTTTAAGGTGTTTGCCTAGTCTCCAAAAGGGCAATATTTTCAAAGGAACTCACACAGACACATACCCCCCCCCCCACACACAGAGACTCAGCAGTTGCAAGACTATGTTATGACACTAAAGAAATACGCATTAACACGACATGCTATATGCTTTACTGAGAGCTTTCCTCTCCACTGCTATATTTGTAGAATGCTGACATCATCAGACTTGCCAAACAGGAATGTAACACTTTTAAGGTGTTTTCCTAGTCTCCAAAAAGTGCAATACTCTTAAAGGAAATCACACAGAAACATACCACCCTCAGCAATTGCAGGATTCAAACCCCTACCTAACTAGGTTATGATACTACAGAGATATGTATTAACACGACACGTTATATGCTTTATGGAGGGTTTTCATTTCCAATGCTATATTTGTAGGATGCTGACATCATCAGACTTGCCAAACAGGAATGTAACACTTTTAAGGTGTTTTCCTAGTCTACAAAAAAGGGAAATACTCTCAAAGGAAATCACACAAATAACAATTACAGGATTCAAACCACTACCTAACTATGTTATGATACTGGAGAAATATGCATTAACACGACACGCTATGTGATTTACTGGGAACTTTTTTTTTACACTGCTATATTTGTGGGATGCTGACATCATCAGACTAGACATGGTAATGTGTGTGCACTAAGATTTATGCAATCCCAGGACTGAGACATGGGGGACAGCAGGTGTTACTAGCTTGAACAGGACTGCACAAATCTTGCCTTGTGTGATCTATCTGTGGCCCAGTTGCCAATCCATCCGATGACAATACATATTTATGCACAGGTTATTGATTTTGTGGATACGACATGGGCCTGGGATGTTGGAAAAGGCCTATTCAAAGTGTATGTGGGACGTGTGTAGCTCATTTCATTCATGTATGTCCTGGGTGGCTGCCTTGCAAACAGTCTAGCAGGTTTGGGAAACATGATCTGCCCATGACCAGTCCAAAGTTGGTAGGGTTGTGTGCTTATAGGCTTCCAATAGCTCTGTTTCTGACTTCAATCCTGATGGACTCCATGGCCTTGCAGATCAGACTGCATCGGCTTATAAGACTATAGTTCTCATGGTCTATTGTGCACCAACACTTGTGTAGTGTGCCATATGTTGCTGTAACCCATTCAACAGTTTCATATCCTGTAGAGAGGGTGAGGATCAACAGACTGTTCAGGTGCAGGCTCTGTTTGTTCTGCAGTTCACTTATGAAACATATAGGGGCACAATGTAATCCAATTGATGCCATGTTTTCAGCTTTGGAAGGAGCTGTTTACCCATTCTACATGTGATATCTCATGGTATGATGATAGGGCCTTTTGTCAGTGGGAGGTGGGTATGCGTGTATGGGCCTGTCTGACAGGATGTTGGCATTGTCAGTCATTTACAGTTGGCCCTGACTCAGGACATATATGAGTGTACATTGCTATTTATGACATAGCTGAGGGTAGTGTCATGGTTCTGTATGGACTCCTTCGCAGATAATCTTTCCATGACCTGGATTGGATAGTGTTTGCAGTGCACATTGTTTAATGATGATACTGATTTCGGGTTTTTTTTTCTTTGCTTTTTAACTTTCTATGACCAACCTAAGTATCTGTAGTACATATTTGATTATGACAGGGTTCCAATATATTATGTATGTGTCTGTTGTCATATCACTGTGTGCACAAGTCAAGACTGGTGAATTGTGAGCGGTTCCTGGGTTAACACATGCAATTGCCTGATATGTGTGGCCCACTGCTGTACTCACACATGGCCTAAGTGTGTGAGCATGCCCAGTGTGACCTTTCAGTATGTTGCTAAAGTTCACTACATTTGTTGACGTGTGTGAACACGCCCAATATTAACATTTATACTATACGTGTGTTGTAAATCGAGTTGTATTTTTAATGCAGGGATCACCTTTGTGTCATTACTCTGCAGGGATTATGCTGTGCCTGCAGGGTTTCCAGGAGACACTTTGCATAGACTTATCAACATTTATTCCTTCAGGCTGACCAGTGAAATTCTGTCAGGGTTTAGTGGTTCAGTACTATGACTATAGTGCACAATATCCTCGTTTCGAGGACTGTCACGTTTTCATACTGGGCAGACCAGACTGCTTAAAGAACAGTAAAGCAAATATGACCATGTTTACCTGCTTTTGCTCAACTTTGACCAAACTTGCACAACATTGCTCAACGTTAACCAACATTGCTGAACGCTGCCCAATATTGCTCAACATTGCCCAAAGTTGTGCTACTTAGTGTGTGCAATTTTGTTTACATATACTAAATAGAGGTAAAAGCTGTTTAGCACTGCTTTATATTGCTTAACACATGGCAATCATGCCTCAGGTGGTGCTGCAGGGCTGCCTATGTCGGATGCACATATTACACTCCCTATACATGTTTGAAAACAGATAGTGTCAAGTTAGGCATCCCTTTTACTATATGTGCAAGTCAGAGAGAGGTATCATTTCCAGGGTTCCTACTGAGCCAGTGTATATGCTATGTGTTGCCTCTTTGCCAAGGCCAAAACATACTGGGCATGCCTTCTTCTGCCTACTGGGGCAGGCTCAGGTTGTTCCTCTTCTGAGTCACGCTCTGCCTGTGATGGCATTGGCAATGGTGGGGGGCTGTTTGGCCCGGCCCTATGCTGCTCCTGCTGCAGCTGTTTTCGCAGGATCATATTATGTAGCATAGCACATACCATGACTATTTGGGTTCATGCAGTTGGTGAGTACTGCAAGGCTCCACCAGATGTGTCCAGGCACTGGAACCGTGACTTGAGCAGCCCAAACACATGCTCGATTACATTTCGTGTTTGTGCGTGTGCCTCATTATGGCATTCCTGTTCAGGTGTGTGTGCATTTCTGATGGGTGTCATCAGCCACGGCTCCAGTGCATATCCAGCATCCCCCACTAGGTGACCATGAGGGATGTCCCCATTGGCAAATGTCTGGTACAGCAGTGTCAGATTCCAGATATGGGAATCATGGTAGCTTCCAGAGCAGCCAGCACACACATTCATTATTATGCCCTGGGCATCACACATGACCTGGCAGTTGATAGAGAGGAAACCCTTGCGGTTATAGTAGACCCTACCCCGTTCTCCAGCTGGTGCTTTGATGCATATGTGCTTGCAGTCTATTGCACCCACTACCACAGGGTATTCCACTATTTTCTGGAAAAGACGCATATTGCTGGCCAATACCTCACGGGAATTGGGGAAATATACATGATCAACATGTGCTGACATGGCATTCAGGAACTGGTGCAGTACCCTGGATGCTGATTCCTGTGAAATCCCCATCATATCACCAGTTGGTCTCTGGAAGGTACCTGTTGCTAGTATTCTTAGGCCAACACATACCTTGGTTTCCACTGGGATGGGTTCCCCTCTGTTGGTTCTGTGTGTGAGGTGTGGCCTGCACAGCTCAACAATTTGCTGCATGAGGTCTCTGTCCACTCTATAGTGCTCCACTATCTCCAGCTCATGTAGCCCCTGCTAAGTTACCCTGGGCCTGTACACTCTTCTCTGTCTCCTCACTGTGGGTTGCTCAGCAGCATTCACATTGTCACCACCCTCAGCATGTTGCATATGTCACCTTATAACAGCAATGGCAGCCCCTAACATTTCTTTGTCTCAGTAAAGCTTTTTCAGTTTTCACTTCTATTAGCTTACTGCAGTGTTGCAGTGTCTCTGAGAAAAACATAGTGAAAAGTTGTTTGCAGAGTTTTAAGTGCTGGGCTGGGCTGGGATAGTGTACTGCCTGTGTAATTGGCTGACTCTGATTGTTTTCACCTGCTAGCTCTGCTACTTTTCCTTGGTTAACTTCCTACTATTTGTTGTGCTTCCTTATCCCTTTCTGTTTCCACAGGGGGCAGCGCCGCGTAAACAAGCACAAACATGCACACACCAGCTCACACGCGCGCACACCTGCTTACATCGCCTAACACTTGCTGACTCCGGCTTAAACACGCGCACACAGGCGCAAACACGCTTACACAGGTTTCAACAACCTTACACTTGCTTACTCCAGCTTAAAGCGTGCACACAGGCGCACACGCGCACACACAGTCTTACTCAGTTTTACAGGTGCGCACACGCATGCATATATGATGCAGGCACTTCTACAAGAAACTTTAGTGTTGTCCACGGCATACACCTTCTATTTCTTGCCTTTAGTTGGGTTACCTGTTGACACGCCTCTTCCAGTGATGGGTAACTGGCAGCAAACACATGCCACTCTGCTCCAATGAGCTTACATTCTTTCATACATACCCCCCTCATGATGTCACCTATCTTCTACTCTGATACTCCCCTTATCCTACTCTTACACTCCACGGACTTTGCTCATTTACCATGTGAAATTGGGATTCACTATCCTTACCATCATTTGCATAAGATTGCCTACTAATGCTTGGTTACATCTCTTAGACTGAGCTTACCTCCTTAGCAACCTCTACTCAGTAGCCATGTTGTCTTCAGCCTGCCATTCACTTGTATGGCAGATGTATATTTATCATAAAATGCCTATTTTTGGCTTTTATTTATTTTTTTTGGGTTTTTTTACAGCGCAGCGCATTTGCACGACGCTGCGCTTTGCTTAAACTTTGGTGATCGAGGTAAAAAAAAATATTTTTTTTTTTTTTGCAACAGGTAGAATTGCCAATGGCCATATATTTGGCCATTGGCATGCTTCCTCAACTGGATGCATCCTTTATTTGGAGCTGTCACAGCTCCGTTTTGCTATTTGCAGAATGGTACTCAGTTGACAATCAAGTACATTTCTGCACATAACACTACTCTTACTCGGACAGGTTAGGGTTTCCTGGATCACAAATTTACCTAATTTGCATAACTTTCTGCAGCAAATGAGGTAATTTGCATATCCTAGCCTTGTCCGTGTAAGAGGAGTTTTAGGAGCTCTCTTGCACGCCCCTGCCAGCTGTTCCTGGATTGCTCGGCAGACATGTTGGCTGCGTGGAGTCTTACTCTACTCTTAGACTCTGTGCAAGCCTTCGTGAATCTGGCCCAATGTTTCTGCTTGAATGGTCACTATTTGATAATGGCTGTTGTACTACTTGACTAAGTAGTTAGAAGAAATGTGTGTATTTCAACATGTTTTGTTACTGTTGCAGTTTTTATGAAGTGGTCCCTTCCACTTGAAAGGAAAATTGATGGTATGTTCTAATGTTTCTGTACTTCTTTTCTGGTGAATAATGAAATATATATTTTTTTCTATTAAGGTACTCCAGATTGGATTAATTTATTCTTATTTATTTATATTTATTAATTGTCATTTGCTAACCGGGTTGGTCCAATAGAGCCAATGGCCCATTTTCAGTGGAGACCCAAGGAGAAAAGCTCCAATTACAAATTACAGTCATACAAAAAAGAAATTACAGTCATACAAAAAATTAAATTACATCTCTGAAAGAATTTATGCAACAAAATATAATAGCACAATTAAAATTGTTTTGTACAGGCTTTTGTAAAAATGAAATAATGTTCAGTATCAACATGAGGGTGAGGAAGCTAGGAAAAAGGAAGGAGTTATTTACACATAGAGGGAGCTGGAGAAGTTTTCTACAGAAGAGGGGTAAGAAGAGAAGAAAGAGAAAAGATGGTGATTAAAAGGAGGAGGTTTTATGGCATTCTGTCATAAAAGACAACCCTTGTGCCAACAGATGTAATAGCAATCATCATTTGTGCAATGCTGAGTGTGTAGCTAATAGGTACATAAGTAAGTACTAGGCTAGCTGCCATTGAGAGCCATTTGAAGCCTAACCAACTTCCCTTTTGGTACTTGAATTAACCTATCCCATTTGGTGTTAGAATGGCCTTATTGATCCCTTGGTCGATAATTATATATTATCCGAAGACAGAACAATGAGGATCATACCGTAGATAGTTTGAAGGGACCCATGCACAGTATAAAGCATTTAGGAGCTGTTATATGTACAGGGATAAGCCTTGATTTACATGAATTGGGACTCTGTTCCAAAGCAGTTGTATCTTCTGTGAGATATACCTGTGTCGCCAAACCATTCTGTTAATTTTGCAGAAGAGATTTAGATCCCTAGTCCAAGTATTTCTGATGACATTTGACATTCTGATGTGTAGTAAATACATCAGTACTGGATCGGAGGCTGTCTTTTATGCCACACACAGGTTTTTAATTATTATTTATTTAGCATTTGTTTACCAGGAAAGTCTAACTGGGACAGATCCCTTTTTTAGTGGAGGCCTGGGAAGAAATGCTCCAGATGCATGTCTTTGGAAGGTAACCCCTTAGCAATCTATAGGATACCAAGTATAGTGACAGAGCTTAGAGTTGATGCATATAAGAGATATTGTTTAGGTCTTGCATCCTTTTAGTAAGATACCTCTGTGGGCATTCCAGTTGTTGCATGTGACTGTGCAGATACATGCCAAAAGGGGCATTATACTCAATAACTGGCCTAATGGAGGATGAGTAAAGAGGGTCAATAACATCCCTAGATCTAGACACAATCCATTTTTGTATAAAACATTCAATATAGATGGACTTTCTAAAGAAAATGGACACAAATTGGTTGAAAGTTAGGTCACTGCCCACGTAAATTCCTAAATCTAGAACAACCGGCTCAACTTTTAGGGGCATATTGTCAATATAGTAGTTCCCCTGGGTAGATATTTTCCCAAAGGATAGATAATGCATTTTTTTTACATTTCATTTTAGACCATGATTTTGACAAAAGTTATTTATTTGGGACAGACCTTTGTGCAAGATGGCTAACTCATTTGGGAATTCAGTGACTGCTCCTAGCTGACAGTCATTTGCACACTTACTCAGTTATAGCCCATTAATACTGGCTTTTACTTTACATACCTAGATGCCAAATAGAAGAGGTCCCAGCACAGAACTCTGGGGGACTCCACTGGTGATTGGTCTCTTTGTGGTGGTAACTTCCTCTATTTTGATTTCCTGCATCCTGTTTGTGAGCTAGTTGGCAATCCAGCATGTGACAAAGGGGGTTATTCACAGTTTATTTGGCTTTTCTAGTATGCCTGAGTGAGGGACTGTGTCAAAAGCTTTGGCTAGGTCAAGATACACAGTGTGTACCATTTTACCTCCATCCACTGCTTTTTTGACCTTTTCAAAAAGTCCACCAGGATGTGTATGCATGCACTGCCCTTGACAAATCCAGACTGAGATGGGTTCATTACTTAGGGGTTCCCTATGTCCTTATTGATTAGCTCCATGCTGAGTCTTGTCACTTTTCTTATGTGAATTAAGAAGACATTGAAGCTTGGGTGTTCGTTTAAGTAGTTTATTATATACAAATACATCACGATGGATGTTAGGAACATTAAACTTAAACAAACTATCTGACTGACTACATACTTGCATGCTCACACTCTGGCTGCTCACTCAAAATGATAGTCTTGCTTGCATGTGATCAGTATTTGTATGCATGTGCTGACTCACTGGAAAGCTTCTCAAAGGTATATCACAGACACTGATCTACATCCTCCCAATTTACTGAGCTGTCTCATATAAACAATGACATTTGAATAGGCATGAAATTATACAGACCCTAATAAAGAAAAACAACAGTAATGTCCAGGTTGCTGTGTATCTGGAAGTAGGTTTTGAGATGTGACCTGATCTTGTGACATAATACTTAAGACTGGGTTTAGCAACAGGGGCAGTCAACGGGGAATGCTCTGCTTGAGGAGTCTCAGGGATTTTCTCAGGAATGGGGGCTGCTGACGGAATATCCTCTGGAACAAGAACATTGGACAAGTCACTCTGAAAACTAGAGTCTTTGTCACAGTCAAGATGCTATAACACTGATTTGGACACTGGTAACAAATGCTTCCGATTTCTTCTGAATTCCATTCCTTTTGATTCCACTATGTATAATCTTGGCTCTTGACACAAACTTTTCACAAATCCAATGTGATCAAAACCTTTTCATATCTGCATCCTAGATAGTTGACCATACCAAGAAAATGTTGTAGGTCTTGGACATTGTCTGGAGCTGGCATCTCAAGAATTGCTGCTTGCTTTGAAGGATCTGGTCATAAACCTGAACTAGTAAACAAGTGACCAACATAAGTAACTTCTTGTAGCCTTTACTTGCACTTCTGAGGATTCAGCTTAAGATTCACTTGATGTGCTCTTTACAGAACTTTTTTGAGGTTTCTTTTATGTTCCACTTCACCATTTCCTCCTACTAGAATATCATCTGTATAATAGCACATGGATAGTCAGAGAATAATCTGCTCCATTGCACGCTGAAAGACGTTACTGGCAGAATTTATTCCAAATAGCACTCTCAGAAATCTGTATCTTTCAAATGGTGTACTAAACGTGGTTAACAATGAAGAATTTTGGTCAAGCAAAATTTGCCAAAATGAACTCTTTCCATCTAAGACAGAAAAACAGTGGCCTTTGGCATGATGGCAGCAAACTCTTTGACTGCATGCATTGGATGATGAGGCCTTTTTAGTACTTTGTTCAAATCTCTTAGATTAATACATATTCTAATATCATTTGAGCTTTTCTTATGAGCTACTGCTATGGAGGACTCCCATTCAGTAGGTTCTTCTACTGGCCAAATTACTCCTAGCTGCACCATTCTATCTCGCTCGGCTCTGACTATGTTCTGCATAGCTACTGGAACTTTCTGTACTGGTCTGATAACTGGGCTGACCTCTGGGTCTAACTTCATAGAGTACACAACTGGTAGCTTGCCTAGTTTGTCTGCAAAAATATCAGCACACTCAGAAAAAATAGTTTGAGTGAAATTTGAGCTGTTGTCATGCAGGCTTACATGGTGAACTTCTTTATTAAATGAAAGCAGTCTCATTTTCAAACAATCTCTGAGGCCTAATAATGACTGCACGTGTCTCAGCTATGAAAAAGTTCACGTCATCTATTCTCAGCAGAGTAACATGAAAGTACTACTGAGCCTTGGTTTGAATCACTTCACCACCATAAGCAACAAGCTTCACACACTTTATCAAATCATGTTGTTCTGCAGCTTTTACTCTACCAAATGTTTCTGCTGATATAGCATTGCACTTTGAGCCAGTATCTACTTTGAGCTCTACAGGACTTCCATTAATCCAGACAGTACAAAAGATTTAATTCTTTGCCCACAAATCTAATGCATTGACTGCTTCACCAAGCACAGACACACTATCAACATAAAAAGTAGGGTCTCAGCTTTTTAATTGATCAACTTACCCCTTGGAATGCTCTCTTTTAATAAATGAATGTGCCTTATATGATTTACAAAACCTTTTGAAATGATTCTACTTATTGTAAGAATGACACTGCTGACCAAAAGCTAAGCACTTTTCTGTTTTGGGTTCATAATTTCCACCATAATTACAACAGTTGACTATGAAGCTAGGTGGGGACACATGTTGACTTTGCCGACTTACCCTTATGCTTCACTGAACATGCTCTGGAATTTGCTGGAAAGACTCAGGGGTTCCCAGGGACTGTTACAGGACCTGCAGTAGCTGCCATGTGCTTGGGTCTATTTCTGTTAACCACATGCTGCATGCTATCAACTTGAGCTTTGTCACTGTGCCTTACGCAGCTATTCTCATTTCTAAGCATACCGTGTGCTTTTCTATAAGCTTGTATAGCTGGCAATCTCAATAGCCTTATTCGACGTCAAATCACTGTCTCGAAGCAAAATCTTTTTCACTGTGTCATTATTGATTATTTATTTTATTTTCTTTTATTTAACACTTGTCAGATACCACAAACAAGCCTGTCTTTTATCAGCTCATCTCTTATATCACCCAATATCTGCACATTTTAGCCTTATTTCTCAAGTCAGTTAAATATGCTGTCAGTTAAATATGCTGCAAATGTTTCACCAGGCTTTTGATCTCTTGTGTAAAATAAGTGACTTTCCATTGTAATATTAATTGAGGGTTACACATTTCTCAAAATTTACATTTTAAGCATTCAAGGTCTTCCCTTGTTTCAGCCAGTACCACTATACGGCAGTCTTCCCCCTCCCCTGCAAACACAACAGGTGCATACATAAATGAACATTCTCTTTCAATTGCCCCTGAACCAGCTAAATTAAGCAGAATAAATGCCTTTGTATGTGCATCTTTGTTAGAAAAAGCAGCCTGTATGAAAATGTCATATTCCTGCACAAACACTCGATTTTTCTTCAATATTGTTATAAAACACAAGCTGTGCCAGTCTGCAAAATCTTTCTGCCATGCCCACAGAATATAATAAAACACAATGCAAAATTGGCCCTTGTAATTATGTATGATCATTTATATGAAATATGCTTTGAAATAAATGTACTTTGTGAAATATTTGTTGAAACAACTTTACTCTGCGAAATAACTGCATTGTAATACTGCACAAACTTGCAAACACTTTGCATACTTTGGATACTTTGACTAGCTTTAGTTAATACAAAACAGTAGCAGATAATGAAAAATATGGTAATTTTCCCTTTTTTGTACATTTTATACAATTTGGATATTATTTCAAACATTTTCGTAATTATTTCAAACATTTGTTATCAATATGTCACAGTTTCAGTCATTTTGTTTAATAAGAAATTCATTTTGAGCATTCTGAATGCTTCGTTTTATATTTATAGCAAAAAACAAATCATTTAAGCACGTTTTAGTACCTGGAATTTGTTTCTGACCTGTTTTGCAAGTCATTTGAGCAGTAGGGATGATCCACTCCTATATATTCCCTCAACTTTAACCGGTTGCCTCATGGCTATAACTCTGGATAAACAAACTATCTAACTAACTAACTAACTAACTAACTAACTAACTAACTAACTAACTAACTAACTAACTTCTTGCATGCACACAATCTGGCTGCTCACCCAAAATGGCACTCTTGCTTGTACGTGCTCAGTACTTATATGCGCGTACTGACTCACTGGAAAGCTTCTTAATAGTATATCACACCAACACTGATCTACAAATCTTTCCATGGATTTGCAGCATGTGTTTGACTTGAGTAATTCTGGTCAGACTTATGGGTCAGTAATTGTCTAGGTTTGTGGAAGGTCCTCCCTTATGCAGGGTAATGACTGTAGTTGTTCACCATTTACTTAGTATAAAACCTCTATGGAGACAGAGGTTGAACAGTGTTATTGGTTGGCTAAACTGTACTTCATGCTATTTAAAATGCATCTAGCAATAATGTCAGGATTCATAAATGCAGTTTTTTTAGATTTTGATAATGCTTTTAAGACTTGGTTTTATGTGATATCTGGAGCCAAACTAGTTTCAAACATATCTTGAGAGGTATTTGGAAGGGAGAGGGGGTAAAATTAGAGCTGCATTTATTGGCTAGTAGGTTTGATGTATCTTCAGTGTCAGTGTAGGCAATATTGAAAGGCCTTGTAATTGTCTTTGGCTTGCTTGCTACTTTGGCTTTGGTAGGTTTAATTAAGCTCCTAAAGTTGTTTGCTTATTTCAAAGATGAGGGCTCTATCTTCTTACTTTTGGTGAAAATGTTCTTCTTTTTATTATGAAGCTTGCTGATGTTATGGTTCTACCACAGGGGGCTGTTGTTTCTGGGGTTTGCCCTGCACTTTTTCCTACAAGCTGTTTATATGCTGATATAGTGTGGTGATGCACTTTTCCACATATTCAGTGGAGTTAATTAGGTTTGGCAGGGGCATGAAGCTTGACAATGTGCCACTTAAGGGTAGGTAGTTTGTCTTAGAGATGTTTCTAAAGGTACTTTGGATGAAAGGAATTTCTAGTTACTATTTTATTTTGAAGGAGACAGCTTTATGTTCAGACCAAAGAAGTGACAAAGATAATGCAAGGGATGGTGTAAGATGTCCCCATATTAGTAAGGACAAGATCTAATATGTTGTTCCCCTAATTCTGACTAATTATTTCAGGGTATTTGTATTGACAAAGTCCAGGAATCACTGTGCTTGTGCACTGGCAGTGGTGTAAGTATCCCAGTCTATTGTTGGATAGTTTATATTACCTAGGAAAGTTGCAACAGTGTTAGTATTGCAGAATTTGTGTTACTTCTGTAATAATTTATTTTGCCTTTGTGTTAGACACTCAATACTAGTCTGTATTGCAGTATGACTCCCCCAATTATTATTTTTATTTTTCATTATTGTTCCTTTAATTGCAGGCATTAGCATTACTCAAATCAAATTCATGCTGCTGAACTACCTTTCTGTCTACAGATTCTCCACTCCCCCTTTTAATTATTATTTTTTCCTGTTGTTTTAAGCACTACAATTACTCAAGTCAAACATATGCTGCTGAATAGGCCCTTAATACTGGTCTTGTTTTAACCAGAACATTACTCTTATGAAACATGCTGGTGAATTGTCACATATGATATTTTCAGTAGTTGCACTGTCCATCCTGACAATGTCCCCAAGGAAAATGTGGTTAAAGTTGTCCATGATCCAGAGGAAGTGCAAAGATGTGAGCTTGATACTGACTCGCTGTGAAGATGTGAACTAGTGGATGCAAGTGTTCCTAAAGATAGTGATTTTCATGGTACTGTGTGACTGAGATCTCAAATGAGAGGGTCTGCTATGTGTAGATGAATGCTGACAAGGTCTGCCTAAATCCTTTTGTTTGATGCCCCTTCCCCAAAGTTTTTCCTGAACTTTCAGTAGAATCACATGGTGTCTAACCTACTATGTCCCCACATGCCGAGACAGTACTTCTTCCTCATTCCATCCACCACTGTTTCCTACCTGAGTCTGGTAGGTCCTGCCTGGTGTATGCATAGAGGCAAAGATTGCTGCTGTCTGTACATGATCATGTAGCCATGGTTCTATCCCTATCCATGTACTGGTGGAAATCATTATGTAGACCCTGTACTGCCTGCAATGTAATGTCCTCATCTACTTGACTTTGTAATCTACTGTCACTTCCTGTTTTTTTTTTAATTTCTGCAAAACTTTTGGTTTCTAAAACAATGACAGGAATGGACACCATTCCTAAGTCAAAGTAAGATTAAAGTTCATGAAATTAGCATTGTTTCAATGTTTGATGTCAGCCAAAAGTGCTCTTTGCAGCACCCACAATGTGCCCAGTAGTGACTCCTGCAATTCATATGGGGTTACATGTATCAGTAACATATCATATTCTAGATTATTTTTTTATAAGACCCATTACTCCTACTACTATTGGAACTGTCTGGGTATCTTTCTTCCATATTGCTCTCGTTTCTGCCTGCAGATCCTGATATTTTTATGACTTTGTGTCTCTCTGTATGCAAGACACTGTAGTCACTGGGTTTGGTGATTTCAACAATCAATGCTACTTTTATCTTCTTTTCATGGACCACTATATCCAGTTTTCTAGCATCTATCTTTTGAACTGTTGGTAATGAGTGATCCTATGTGACGTAAATGTCATCATTTTCTATGATGCTTTGTGGCTCATGTTTCCAGTGTTTTTCAGCCACTTCAATACCATAATGTTTGCACAATCCCCAGGGCAACAGTCTTGCCACATTATTATGCTTTTCAGTGTAGAGTCCGTCTGCCATTAATATGTCACAACCAGCAATGAGGTGTGCAAATGTTTCCAATTCTGTTTTACAAGACCTACATTTGTCTGTTTCTCCCACATGTTCAATGGACTTTTTGAATCAGCATGTATGTAGTCCACTGTCTTGGGCCACCAATATTAACCTTTCATCTCTTGGCTTGAATTCACCTCTCCTTAACGATTACTACATTTGTTCCTGATCAACATGAGGTTCTTCCAGAAGTTTTCTATACTTGCAAATATATTTATGCATTTTCCACATTTCTTGCCTTCTCATCTGGTCTTTCACCTTATATTCTTTCTTTTGTTTTTGGCACATTTAGTTGCAGCCTGATTTTTATCTACTTCTGGTTTGATATCCATTACTGCATGACACCAATATGCTTCTGCTAGATGAAGCAGAGAAATCATCTTAGATGTATTCGCCTCATGTTTCAAAACTTTCACTATGTTTGGGTCTTGTGAGGTCAACAGATATGGGTGGAGTCCCACAATTGCAGATCTATACATGCAATCAATTATAAGGATGCCCATCCCTCCTTCAGAAGAAGGAATATATAATCTTGGTACTGATTTTTATAAATCATTTGGTGAGTATGAAGCATCCTTCTTGTTTTCCTATCTAATCTATCCAGCACATTTTGGGGCCAGTCAATCCCTCCAGAACTGTAAGTTAGTACAGGAAGAGCAAATTGGTTTATATCTTGGATTTTGTTCCTAGATGTCAATGCTGTTTTCAGGATTAATTTAAGTATTCTATAGTATTCCTCATTAAGTTTTATTTGCATTTGTTCATGTTTTATTGTTGATCCTTCATCAATTCCCAAATATTTATACACTCCCTCTTGTTCAAGTTCTATCACATTCTTGTCCCAAATTGATGTTTTCCTGGTATTGCAGTTTTCCTGTTTTAAAGGTTGCTTTTACACATTTATCAAGACCAAATGACATTCTTATATCATCTGAAAAAGTTTTGACAATTCACAGTTGTACTTTCAGTTCCTCATCTGATGAACTATACAATTTTAAATCATCAACAAAGAGAAGATGAGAAGTCTTTACACTTTGTTGTTTTCTAGGAACCAAATTATAGTCATGGCCTAAACTGTTAAGTAGACAGCTTAATGGGTTAAGGGCAAAGCAGAATAGCAGTGGTGATAGAGAGTCACCCTGGAATATCCCCCTTTAAATTTTTATCCCTGGGATAATAATTTGTCCTTTGTCATGGGTTAATTGCAAAGTGGGCTGCCATTGTTTCACAGTCACTGTAATGTAGTCAATCAGTGCAGGCTGTATCTTATACATTTTTAAGTACTCTTTTATCCATGAATGTGGGATATTATCAAATGCTTTTTTGTAGTCAGTTCATGCCATACTTATATTCTTCCCCTTTTTGCAGGTCCCCACTATGACTTTATTTAACAACAAATGGTCCTTTGTTCCATATGACTTTCTTTTATTGCCCTTTTGTTCTACTGCCATAATTGAGTTTTCTTCTAATTTACTATAAACTCTGTTGGCATCAATTCCCATGTATAGTTTATATGTTGTTGGAAAGCATGTTATTGGTTTATAATTTTTAGGGCGTTTGCAGGTTCACTCTTAAGTAGGAGCATTGTTTTTCCTGTTGTTAGCCAGGTTGGTGTCTGCTCAGGGTGTGCATATAAATAGTTCTTACTCACAGCTAAATCTTCATGCAAAGATGTTAATACTTTTAACCTAAAGTTAGGTACTGCATCTGGGCCTGGGGTTTTCCAGTTAGAGGTTTTTCTTAACTTTGTTTCAATCTCTCTGCCTGTTACTTTATCCCATTTCATATCCTGTACCTTTAAACTTCTTATTCTTTCTTTTACTTCAATCCATTTAGCATCTTTGTTATGTTCCACAGGATTTTCTTAGATACTTCTCCAAAATGTATCTATTTCTTCTTTTTTTGGCAGTCTTTCAATTCCTTTTACCTTGTTTCCTAGCTCTCTATAAAACTTTTTTGGGTCATCAATACATTGATTTTTTTTGTACTTTTCATTTATATTTATCTGTGTCTCTAGGTTTTTCCACCTGTGCAGAGATTTTTAGTTTGTGATTTATAATAGTGCATGATAGGTCCTGGTTATTCTAGTACTGCACATTACTTTTATCATGTCTATCTTTCTTAGTATTTTTGTTGATCTGTTCCCTCTTCTATAGCCTTCTAACAGTGACACATTTTGTCTTAATTGCTTTATAGTTTTCTCTATTCTATACTTCCATGATGGTATTCAAATTCTCCCCTTTCGTTCCCTCACTACCCTGTGTTCTTGTGGTAAAACTTATTAATGCATCACCATAATGACACTGTGGAGTTCAGGCCAAAACAGTAACCTTGAAGTGTCACAGCTGTGAAAACTTGAGCAGTGTTATAATAAACACCCACATTTGTAGTAAACTGTAGCAAAAGAACACATCACTGCATGGCCCTCAGAGAATTAAACTGGTTAGAATTACCACATCACTTAGTTCTTTTTCCAACTAACCACAATATACAGATTTCTCTTACACCTTAATACGATACTACTATCCCAATAGAAGTTTGAGCTGTAGAGAAAAATCGCTAATTATTATAACCAAATTATCTAATACTGCAGGCAACTCTCTGTATTAAAATAGTGTTGCTGAACAATGGAATCGCATCTTACTACCACCAAAATCCACTCAGAATGCAAACTCATTCAATACACCACTTAAACTTCCCTTATCACATCAATGGATCTGCTCTTGTACAACTCCAAGAAAAATACCACTGTTATCTTTAGCTTGCCCTATAATCAAACCAGTTTTTTTCTTTCAGATTCCTGTGCCCCACAACCACTCTTCAGCAATTCTTGAATTGCTTTACTAGTATCTCTGAGCTATATACATTATTTTGTGACACTGCTATCCCCCACCTATATACTTCTGATAGAAACTTTATGATAGCCAGACACACGCACGCACGCACACACACACACACACACACACACACACACACAAACATATATATATATATATATATATATATATATATATATATATACATGCACACACACATATACATATACATATATGATCCCCTTCTAATATTCGAATGGCCATATCATTGAATTTCATTTTTGCAAGATGAAAATCATGAAAATGACATGAACAGCAAATTTTTCCCACAGCAAGTAAACACTTGGCCAACATGCCGTTTTCCTCACTGTAGTCCAATCCCAGAGTTGGTATGTATAGTTTGGGGATATGGGGGACATAGCCCCCACCAAGGTGGGTTTTACTTACTCCAGTGTGCATTTTGTTGAAGTTTGGGCAAGTGTTTACTTGCCCTTTGAAAAATTCTCCGTTCAGGTATTTCGTTTTCATGATTTTCATCTTGCAAAAAATTACATTCAGTGTTATGGCCATTTGAGTAATAGAAGTAAATACATATATATATATATATATATATATATATATATATATATATGCAAAATTGTCTCTTAATTTGCTTTACACCCCACCACTTAACTTCACTTAACTGCAGTACTGACACCTACTTTGCACCCCACCACTTAACTAAAATATTAACATTTTCTGTCCTACTTAGTTCCTTCCTTTACCTCCATTTCTTTAATTTTTTAGCAGTAACCACATGATCTATTATCTAACTTACAGACCCACTAATCCACCTAATCAAATACTCAGTGTTCAACATCTGCTCATGCATAAGCATATTTTATACTGCAATAGTTGCTTCTTTTTTCATATGAATATAATTAGCAAATGTATGTGCAATCATTAATGTATGTTATTTAATGTCTGTTCATGCATATTACTGAATCTCTGCTTAAAAACTGTTTGCGATATGTCGGAGCTTTTCTCCTTGAGCCTTTGCTAAAAAGGAGTTTTTGATTAAACCTTGTTTGAAAAATCTGGTAAACACAAGCAAAATACATAAAAAATAAATAAACATTCTTCAGCTTAAACAAATAGATACTGAAGCATGTGTAAAATTAATGGAGTGATCACAGAGTTCCTCTCTCATACCAAAATAAGATGTATACATTTATTAAAAAAAAATCAAACAAAAACAACCCCTAGCACTCCACGTGACTACTTCAATATAAAAACCAACCCAAACTTGAGACTGCTCTTACTTCCATAGGTAGTACTCCTATGTGGTCGTATGGACTGGGTATGGTGATGTCACACCTCAGAAGGTGTGGTTTAAGCCCACTGAATCTCTTTCTTGCACTTCCATTCTTCACTATTTTCTGGCATTTCTAAAGATGGCAGCACCTGTAAAGGCAAGGAATCGAACATCAAGTTAGTCAGACAAGGAGGCTAAGATCATAGTCTATTTCTTGCAGAGCCATACCTGCAGAAGCTTGAAAATACAATGGCCAGCACTGAATGGAAAAAATAGACATCTTTCAGAAGTTGGGAAACCACCTGTTATCCTTAACAGGGATCATCTGCTCATCAGCAGGAACCTTTATTCCAGCTACTAAAGGTAGCATAGTAGATATTATGACTGAACTATGACCTTTCACTAGAAACTTGAATCTTAAAACCATATATGCCAATGAAGTTGCTATCAATAGTATTCTATAAAGGAAACCTAGCATTTTTATACCAAATTATAATCCTATTGTCCAAGTATTTAAAAGAGATTATGAAAATAAATTATATAATACTATTTATAATGATAATTGTGATTGTACTAATTTTCATAATCTAACCATTGATGAGAAACGAGCTTTCGATAATTTGCAGAAAAATGAAGATATAATAATAAAAAGCTCAGACAAGGGAGGTGCAATAGTTGTTATGAATAAGAATGATTATATGGAATATATTTTTGAGTTATTAAATGATAAAAATACTTATAAAGAAATAAATACAAGACAATTAAATCAACTTAACACGAGTTGAATTCTAATATATATATATATTCTATGCATTTAAATGGAATGTTCAAACTTAGTCTGGTGAATTATTTTTATGTTCCTCATCCAATTGTACCCATATATTATGGATTACCAAAAATACACAAAAGTTTATCTAAACCACCTATGATACCTATATTGATATATTTGGAGAAAGAACTAAAACATGTATTACTCCTCTCACAAAGTTTTATACTAATGGCGTTTTGCACAAATTATATGAATGGTCTTATCAGAATATATTGGAAAAGAATATATTTCATTAGTTACTATTGCTGCAGACTCTCTTTTTAACTGTTATTCCTAATGACATTGGTATTCAACTAGAGAGTTTTTAATGACAAAACCAATGTTTTAAATACAAAAATGATATGATTATGAATTAATGTATGTTGTTTTTTTACAATAATGTTTTGCCTTCCAAGGGAAGCATTATTTGCAAATAAAAGGTGCTGCAATGAGTACACCGATTGCCAACATTTATGCTAATCTTTCACCTGCACAGTGGGCACAAAGTTATATTTTTAATAGTAATAATACATTTGAATACAATATATTATTTTATAAGAGGTTTATAGAGGATGCTTTTTAATGTACTAAAATAGAGTTTGATGAATTTATTACGTTTAATAGGTACCACTTCCTTTTTAAATTGAAATATGAAATATCACAAGAATCTATAAATTTTCTAGACACCACAATATATATAAAAAAGACATAAAGAGAAGTTCGTATTTAGACAGACTGAGTATGCATCCTAATTTTAGTTTTAAGAACATTCCAAACGGGCAAATGAAGAGAGCAATAAGATTAAATACTGAATTTGCAACAATGAATGAACGATGAAATGAAATGGGGAAAACTTCCTAGAGAGAGAGGGGGTATAAAAAAGATGAGATGAAATCTTATATGGAAGATGTTGTTAATAATGTAAACTCTATAGGAAAAGCCTTTGGTGCCTAGAACAGGGAGACATACTTAAGTCAAGATAATAAAGGAGCAAATAAGGTGAGTATGGTTTTCACATATAATAAACATACAAAAATAGTAAAAATATTATATCAAAACACTGGCATATTTTACTATATAATGAAAAGCTGAAGGACTATTTGTCTAATAAAGCAATGTTCAATTACAATAATGAAACAAATTTAAAATGTTGCCTATGCTATAAAGAACAGAACATAATAAGGAATAAAAATCATGTAAAGTCAATGAAGATCATGTGTTTTTCTGTAAATATATTAGTAATGAGTTAAAATTTACACATCCACTAATCTTAAATACACATGAGGTAAGTTTTTATGCAAATTGTGATAAGATGAAACTAGTATATTTAGGTGCATGTGTGAAATGTGAGTCATTTATGCAGGTAAGATGAATAGTAAATTTAAGGACAGGATATGTTCGCACATATTAGAAGTTTTGTAGCAAGCAGTTTGCTACAATTTGTAAAAAACACAAACAGTCTGACCACCACTAGAGGAAAAGGCAAAATAAAACAAAAGTTTATTATATGAAAACAGTAAGCACTTTCACTACTATCAGTAGCTTCCTCAGACCATTAATATCAGAAACATCTGCAGTTTAAGCTCTCCTACAAGCAAGAAGTCATTATCCAATCCAATTTAAGCACTGAAAAACACCACTCAACAAAACCAATCACCTTAAAGATAAAAACATACCCTTTTAGTGTGAACAGTGCAACCCTCTCACACCAGATTTCAACAAACAACTAATAAAACCATATACACAGTACTTACTAAATAATTATATAAAAGTTTTCGATACAAATACAAAGCTCATAAGCCTAAAACCATATTATGAATGCACTAAACTATGTGCTTTTAACATGGGTTTCACAGCCACTTTGCCATTCAATCCTGGATGGACATCTCGCATAGATATTATCCACCTTAACTCAGCCTCAGCTGTGCATTCATAACCTCTATCACAGTACACTTAAACACATGATTAGAGCTTTTGACATAACATGTTTGCACTACACAAATTTGACTTCCTAATATAACTAATATGTTCTAATATCCTCTCTTTCAGACTATGATTGATCTTATCTACATAGTAAGCTTTACAAAGACAACACTGAGCATAATAAACAACATGTTTGGTTCTACAGTCTGCATAAAAGTTCAGCTCAATCCTCCGTTGAGTCGCTGGACATAAAGTAAAACTAGCAGACCAAATATATGCACATGCTGAACAACCCCGACAGGGAAAAGTGCCTAACCAATCAGATCTACTCATATGATTGCTTCAACAGATTCCTATAGCATAACTGTCATTTCAAGGACTTATTATTCCTAAAAACAAATTTGGGTTCAGGACCTACTACACAACTAACCTCCTCACTAGTCATTAACACTAGCCAGTACCTCTTATTAACTTCACATATTTCTGAAGTACCACTGGAATGGGTCAAAAGTAATTGTAAATGACTGTGGTGACATATATTTAAAATATCATCAGTACTCATGTCTTGATCACTAAAATAAGGTTTGGCAATAGTGTCTCTCTGAGAAGATACACTATCTCTCATAAAACTAAGTTCAGACACAGAATAACCTCTTGAAATAAATCACTCTGAAGCAACTTCAAGGGCTCACTCAGCTAATAAATCCTTACTATGTAGATGTATCTCCCGAAGAAGTTGTTCTTTGACAACATTTCTTAGGATGTATCTCAAATGCATACAGGATTTATGTAAAATATTATTCCATTTGCAATATTTCCTATGTGCTCTACTCTCAAAAAGAACCAAATCATCTTTATTTATAGAGACATCCAAAAGATCAATCCTAGAGTAAGAATAATTACAACTAAACCTCAAGAAAGAAGTGATACTTTGTAAATAAACCAAAAACTTATCAAAAATTTACATAGTGCCCTTCCACAAAATAAATATATTGTCAACAAAATGTTTATAAAAAACTAAATTATCAATAAAAGAATTATTATTAGGCACATAATCAAACTCTCATTGCATAAGGAGAGCATTAGCATAAGAATTCACACACTATCCCCTTCACAACTCCAACCTTCTGTAAATAAAACTCATCTTGAAAAATAAAACATTTTCTAAAACCATCTCTAACAGTTAAACAAGAATAATCTTATTATTGTTCATATTTCCTAACCTAGACAAAAACAGCCTCACATTCTCCAGTCCAGTGTCATTAGGAATAACAGTAAAAAGTGAATCGATATCAAAAGTCACAAATAATAATTCAGATAGATCAGGTCGTACCTTCTGCCATACAAACATGTAAGAAGGTATTAGTGTCCTTAAGTATACTAGTTACGTTGTTCAAAATTGGACGTAATGATTTCTCAACATAAATAGATTGAGGTTCTGTTAATCAGCCTCAGCTGGAAACAATCAGGCACATAGAGGGGTTTGATACATCCTTATGTATCTTTGGTAACCCATACATAAATGGTATCAGAGGAAATTCTACACTAAAATAATCATACAAATCCTTGTCAATGAGATTTGTCATTAACAAATCATAAATATAAAACTCAACTTTCCTTATTGTCTCATTAACTTGAAAGTTATGCAACTTTAAATAAGTAGTTCTAGTTTGCTGCAATTTATAAGAAGATTTATTTTAACTACAAAATGAGCAATGTAGCATTCTGTGTAGAAAGGATATAAACTGTAGCAAGCACTTTGCTATAGTTTATAAGATTTTATTTATTTATTTTTACTTTTATTATTTTTAATAAAAGGAGGACAGGCAGGGGCAGGGAACAGAAATGGGACTTGAATGGCTAGGCAGGAGGGAGGGAGTATGTTGTGCATCTGGTCACCTGGTTGGTATGGCAATAGTGGAAACATACTTTTTTATTGCTCTTCAGTAGAAGTACTGAGGGGGGGGTCATGGATCTGTAATAAGTGGATCACTTTTTTTTTGCTGTTCACCTGAGAAGCTGAGTGGGTGTGACTCTTGTTCATGGCACTGGCAAAGGGCTCTGACTTGGTCAGCTATGCTGCTGGAGAAACTGAAAGGTAGGGAGCAGTCACTGGTGGTTAGATAAAAGACGGTGGTGAGGGAAGTGATGGAGGCATTATGTTTGTTGCATTTTCCAAGCAGATCAGTAGGGTCTGGATGTACATTTATGAGAGTGTGGCCAATCTGTTATGGGGTGTGAACCGGAAAATCATTGGGTGAGGGTAAATAGAATCAAGAAAATCAAGAAGATATGTCAATTTGCACTGAGTTTCTCCAGCACTTTAACAGAGTGCCTTTTTGCCATGGTATGTGGGTGACTTCAACACATATTGAGTTATTTACTGATTCAGTGGGTGGGTGGGGTGGTTAGGTATGGGGGGGTGTTTCAGTGACAAGTAATTTGATGAAGCATGGCTAGTGAGGTAGGATGATGAGCATCAAAGGGATATTAGTGTTTTGGAATTGATATCAATATGGGCATCACTGGTGGTGTGAGAGGAGGAATTTCTAAATATGAGGGTGATACTTCATTCGGATAACTTAGTGGCAGTGCAAGTTTTGACTAAGAAAATGGTAAAATCTAGATGGGTGCAACAGTTATTCAGTAGGATCATTTTGCTTTGTTTAACCATTAACCTTTCTTTTTCAACACAGCATATTCCTGACCTGTTGCAATGTTTTTGGCTGATGGCCTGTCACAACTTCAGTTTTGCAGGTTTTGGTAGCTGGCACCCAAAGCTCAGGTAAGCCACACTATTCTTCTCAGGAAGGTGTCGGAAGGTGGTTGAATATGACAAATTGGATGGTTCAGCAATTCTGGTCCAAAGCTACTAGGAAAGGATTCAGTAAGTCTCTGGTAGTTTTAAAGAAATTTGTTAGTAGATGGCTCTGGCACTACAATGGTTTAAGTCTTACCTAGACAATCGAAAACAGGCAGTCCTCTGGGAAAACACTCTATCCTCCCCTCTTCCTGTCTCCCTTGGAGTCCCCCAAGGATCTATCTTAGGTCCCCTTTTATTTTCCATATTTATCAATGATCTTGCTTCTAGCATCCCCCAAGCCGTAACCATTCAGTATGCAGATGACTCCACCTTAGTCTCCTCAGCCTCTAACCCATCTGAACTTCAATCTCTCACCCAAAATGTATTTCAGCTTGTGGAAGAGTGGTTTTTACAGCAATGTCTCCTCCTTAACCCTAAAAAAAACTAAACTTTTGTTGTTCACACCCACACAAAAATCTCCACCACTCCACTTCTCCATCATATCTAAAAACGGCACAGTCATATCTCCTGACACAACAACCAAACTTTTAGGTGTTACTATCGATCATTGCCTAAACTATGACACTCATATTAATACCACTATTAAATCTACTAACAAAAAGCTTGGCTCCCTCTACAAAATCAAGCCTTTCCTTACTCCTAAAGCCAGAATTACCATTGCTCACACCCATCTTATCTCTACTCTCCTGTATGCATCACCTTTATTCACAAACCTATCTAAAACTAACCTGAACAAATTAACTACCGCCTACAATAATATAGCCAGATTTGCTACCAGCTCCCCTTTTAGATCTCACCATTGCCTAAATTTAAAACAACTTGGCTGGCTTGAACTTGATAATCAGCTTTTATCTCAGCAACTTATAATCACCCAAAAAATCCTTTACTTCCCTGAAAAAACACCTATCCTTACCAAACTTATTAGCCCCTATAAAAATCTTTCTAACCTTCGCTCTTCACACAAACATTTAGTATCCACACACAAATCTAATAACAAAGCAGGTGACTCACTTTTCTCCTACACAGTGGGGAAAAGTTGGAACCTTCTTCCTAAGGACCTCACTATGATCTCCTCTTCCTCACTCTTCAAAAAGAAGCTCAAATTTCATCTTACTAACCACTGGCTCTGCCCATGCAGCAACCCAGACTAAAATCTTTTCTCCTTTTTATCACTATTTCTCGCTTTCTAAGCACATCCTCCTTACTCTCTTCTCATTCCTTAGGTCACTTAAAATCTTACTATGAACTACCTTCTCCAAGCTCCTCATATTAGATATTACTTCTCCTTTCTACCTTACTTTTTCCAAACCTCTCTGCATTTCTCTCCCCACTTTCCCTGTGTCTTTTCTTCCAGTATTACTCCCCTCCCTACTCCTAATACTTTCCTAAAAAAAAAAAAAAAAAAAAAAGTTTGTGTTTTTTTTCTTTTTATTTTTGCTGTATTGTTGTCACTATTATCTATGTCTTTTTGTCTATTCATGCCCAAAAACTTTGATTTGTTTTAAATTGACTGTTCTTTGTGGAGCTTTTCTCCCCGGGCCTCTACTGAAAATGGACATATATCCAGCTAGACTAGCCCGGTCAACAAATGTTAAATAAATAAATAAAAAAAATAAAAATAGTAGATTGTCTCTAGAAAGAAAGAGTTGGTTGGTTGAGTTACTATTGAGATTTCTGGTGGATAGGCAGAGAGTTGGTGAGGCACTTAGGATGGCTAGGTTCATCTTGCTTGCAGCATTGAGTTCTGTGGAAAAAACTGTTGGTTTTATAGGAAGTGACTAAAGATTGGAAGTTAGGGAGGTTGATGAAGAGTTGAGAGAAGGCTTGGCCAAGGAAAGGGGAGAGGAGGATGCCCGTTGTATAAGCATATGCTATGTTGACAATACTGTTGGCAGGATTGCATAACGTGGCGTGTTCTCAGTTTGCTTATGCATTGCATTGTGGAATACCGTAGCAGTTTTTATGTACATGACAGTGTTTAAGGTTATGACTTGCTGGGTTTTCTAAAGTGGTAAGATGTCAAAATTACTTTGTCAGGGATATTGGTTTAGTTAAGCTGGCCAAAAACTTATCAGCTGGGAATGGATGAGCAGCTGGTGTTGCCAAGGAGTGAAGTGCATTTATTATGTCCTGTGGCTTGGGATAGAGAATGGTGGGAGGAATATGATAAGTTGCATGAGGCTTTAGGTTTTAGGATGAGAAGTGGAGGAGGGTGGACTCTAGGAAGTTTGTGGTGTGGATGCAGATGGCGTTGAGAGTGCAAGGGGTGTCCATTCTTTTAGAATTAGAAGGGCATCCAATTTGGCTGAAGAAGGAAGGTCTGTGGAGGTGATTAAGAGTCCTGGGAGATGGTGATATAGGGTGTTTTTGAATTGCACTTATTACTATACAAATTTGTTAAACAAAATGAGAATGAGGTACTTGGATGTTGATTGAGTGTTTTTCATTTGCAGACAGAGAGATGCTAGTTGTGTTGGGTCACTTCTATTTACTGGGTGGCTAGACATGTGCATGTTCATCTCTATGGTGATAATTTAGGCCTGCATCCAGTGGAGTGGGATGTTCATTGCTGTGGTTCTCAAGGTATGCAGTGGTATCAATTGTTACCAGCTTTGAAGGAGGTAAGACAGCAATATAGTAATCCAGTTTGGAT